>NW_026652280.1:72308329-72531140 GCF_009828535.3 Hylobates moloch | reverse complement strand
AGGATACAAACAAATGGAAGAACATTCCATGCTCATGGGTTGGAAGAATCAATATCGTGAAAATGGCCATACTGCCCAAGGTAATTTATAGATTCAATGCCATCCCCATCAAGCTACCAATGACTTTCTTCACAGAATTGGAAAAAACTACTTTAAAGTTCATATGGAACCAAAAAAGAGCCCGCATCGCCAAGTCAATCCTAAGCCAAAAGAACAAAGCTGGAGGCATCACGCTACCTGACTTTAAACTATACTACAAGGCTACAGTAACCAAAACAGCATGGTACTGGTACCACAACAGAGACATAGATCAATGGAACAGAACAGAGCCCTCAGAAATGATGCCGCATAGCTACAACTATCTGATCTTTGACAAACCTGACAAAAACAAGAAATGGGGAAAGGATTCCCTATTTAATAAATGGTGCTGGGAAAACTGGCTAGCCATATGTAGAAAGCTGCAACTGGATCCCTTCCTTACACCTTATACAAAAATTAATTCAAGATGGATTAAAGACTTATATGTTAGACCTAAAACCATTAAAATCCTACAAGAAAACCTAGGCAATACCATTCAGGACATAGGCGTGGGCAAGGACTTCATGTCTAAAACACCAAAAGCAATGGCAACAAAAGCCAAAATCGACAAATGGGATCTCATTAAACTAAAGAGCTTCTGCACAGCAAAAGAAACTATCATCAGAGTGAACAGGCACCCTACAGAATGGGAGAAAATTTTTGCAACCTACTCATCTGACAAAGGGCTAATATCCAGAATCTACAATGAACTCAAACAAATTTACAAGAAAAAAACAAACAACCCCATCAAAAAGTGGGCAGAGGACATGAACAGACACTTCTCAAAAGAAGACATTTATGCAGCCGAAAAACACATGAAGAAATGCTCATCATCACTGGCCATCAGAGAAATGCAAATCAAAACCACAGTGAGATACCATCTCACACCAGTTAGAATGGCCATCATTAAAAAATCAGGAAACAACAGGTGCTGGAGAGGATGTGGAGAAATAGGAACACTTTTACACTGTTGGTGGGACTGTAAACTAGTTCAACCATTGTGGAAGTCAGTGTGGCGATTCCTCAGGGATCTCGAACTAGAAATACCATTTGACCCAGCCATCCCATTACTGGGTATATACCCAAAGGACTATAAATCATGCTGCTATAAAGACACATGCACACGTATGTTTATTGCGGCACTATTCACAATAGCAAAGAGTTGGAACCAACCCAAATGTCCAACAACGATAGACTGGATTAAGAAAATGTGGCACATATACACCATGGAATACTATGCAGCCATAAAAAATGATGAGTTCGTGTCCTTTGTAGGGACATGGATGAAACTGGAAAACATCATTCTCAGTAAACTATCGCAAGGACAAAAAACCAAACACCGCATGTTCTCACTCATAGGTGGGAATTGAACAATGAGAACTCATGGACACAGGAAGGGGAACATCACACTCCGGGGACTGTTGTGGGGTGGGGGGAGGGGGGAGGGACAGCATTAAGAGATACACCTAATGCTAAATGACGAGTTAATGGGTGCAGGAAATCAACATGGCACATGGATACATATGTAACAAACCTGCATATTGTGCACATGTACCCTAAAACCCTAAAGTATAATAATAATAAAAAAAAAAGTTTACAATATAATAAGATGCAAATATACATTATGATTGTAATCATGTTAGAATATTTATGCATTTGGACAAAGGCCAGCGGGAAATAAAAATGAAAATGGATTAGGGCATTGGGCTCAAAGATTGTTCTTCCCTGTTTTCCAAAACTTTGAATTTATTAATTTTATGATGCCTGACCTGAAGCATAATGAAGTTTGACATCAGTCAGTGCAAAGCTCCAGGGTGACCCTAGTCCCTTTAAGATTGGACAAGGCATACAGAATGCTTAGTGGTACACCCATCTGATGGAAAATTGCACAGATGGTTTTTAAAATTTTTATGTATCGGCAGGGAACGATATTGGTGGCCTATGGCTAAATGTATGATCCCAATTTTGTTTAGGTAGATAGATGATTGATGGAAAACAACAGATAGGACTTTTATAATCAAAGCAAACAGACCACAGATAACCAAAATTGTTACCTCTGGTTGGTACAATTATTGATGAATTTTATTTTCTTCTGCATACTTTTCTCTAGTTTCCGATCTTCTACAATAAATATATTTTATATTTGTAATGGTAAGCTATAAACATTATTTTTAAAATAAAAAAGCTGCATCTCTCAGCAATGCGTCAGTATGGATAACCTTGCAAAACTCTTTGGCCCACCCCGATGGGCCTGACTCCTATCCTACTCAAATCTGCTAGCTTTTGCTTTGCTCACTGGGTTCTCCTCCAGAAATTCGAGCCCCTGCTGACACAGTCAATCCCTCTGGAATGTAGCACCGTTTAATTCCAACTCTGTTGCAATAAACACGCATTTGCCTCTGCTTCGACTCTTACCTTCTTCAGTTTTAGCTGGTATCAACTCAAGCAGGGATTTTCTCCCTGGGTTCCTACATTGCCTTAATTCATTCCTGGTTAGACCCAGCCCACAGAGTTGTGACTCATGTGGCTCTTTGCTGCCCTCTCCTGATCATAGATGGCACTACCTCAGCTGCCTCATGAAAGTCTATTGTACCAACATCCAATATTCAGAAGAAACCTTACAACATTAGGCTCTGGTAATTAAGGAGGGCAGCTGTAGAATTCATATGCTGAAAACTTTTATTCTATCTTAACCAAGATATAAATAACAGAACAAAAGCCTGCTGCATATCTGTCAATGTGTGGGTCTCATTAGCCATAACAAAATTATTCATCACAGCTTCAGACTGGTACATTTGGAACTTTTGGGATTACTGATGTTGCAATTTTCAGCAGCTCATGATTGCTCTTAGGCTTAAATTTCACAGATGGATCAGATACTGCAGTGTCTACCTTTGCACAGGAATGTGAGAATTCTGAAAAGCCAACCAACAAATTGTCAAAAACAAAGCTCATGTTGACACTTTCCAAATAAACCTCTTGGCTGAACCAAGTGTAGACATTCACAAAGACCCAAGGACACATCCTGATATGAGATGATGCTTTGCTACACGTCTCAGATATTAAAGGACAGTGCCTGCTACAAACGATGCACGCATCAGAGCAGGTGTTCTTGCATTCAGGGTCGGCAGAACAACATAAGTACACATGTCCCCAAACCAGATCAGCTCAGATCTAACAGTACCCGCTCCAACTCCACAGGCTGAATACTTGAAAGCTGTTTGTAAGGATGTGAAGAACACATTCCACGCTAAGGGCAGCCATGGAGATCTTCCTTCTTCACAGGTTTCTGCCAAGCAAAGTCTGAAAAGATAGTGCAGGCTATGTTTTTTTTTTGTTGTTTTTTTTTTTAATATACGCTGAATCAAAATTTTGGAACACGATGTTGAACAAGGTGCCATATCAAATTTTCCATCCCTGAATACCTCACTCAACCCGAGCCAGTTTATATGGCACCTTGGTGTGAGTTAGGGAAAGGGGTCTCGTCGGGGCAGACAGCCCCGCTGGCGTGTGGTTTGGTGATGAGACCCTGACTCACCTCTTCCTGCAGGAGAACACCGCTCCCAAACCACCCAGGCACACAGCTTGGGAGGCAGAGCATCGAGACTGGCTCCCGTTACTCTTTCAACTGTGGCCCTGGCGCAGCAAAATACATGCCATAGACGTTCTCTAAGAAACCTTTTGTTTACAAGGAATTGCTTGAAGTCATATCAAGTTATTGGATGTTTAGCATAAGGATTCAAATGCCGGGAACCAGGAAAAGCCAAACAATTGACCTTAGGTCCCTTTGGGGCTGCTGGCTGAAATGGATGGGAAACCTGTGGTCCAAATAACAGCTGATGAAGACGTGGCAATTTTCATAGGTGGGGAACATGGTACCCAAGATGGTTTCATAGAGTTATTTTTATCTGAGAGACTGGAGATGGTTCATTTCCTTTAGAAGAACTCAGCTGGAGTGGTCACCAAGCTTTGTCAATACAAATGGAAGTACTTCTACCAATCATCCATCAGGCATTTTTGGAATGCCCAGATGTCTGAGACAATTATAAACAAATTCTAGACCCTGGACCAATGCCACCTGTCCTTGATCACTAATCATTAGTGGATATTACAGAGTTGAACCTAGATAGGTTCCTGCTACTGCAGTTGAGGTCCGAAGGCCCGGGTGGTCCCAGGCCTGGGTTACAGACAGCCTGTGTGTCAATGCCTTGCTCATCAAGGATGTCTTCGCACTGTGGACGCACATCCTCTAAAACTAGCAGATATGTATTTACTTATCTATAGTCAACACCCCTTGAAAGGGACTCGCCAGAGCCATGAGAGCTTACAGGGAGCTCTTACCACTGCTGAACTGGGCCCCTAATATACCTACACCCACTCATGTGTCTTCATGAAAGAGGGTTTTTTCTGCTCAACAGAATGTGGTTAAGTAAGTGCGCAGGGTGTTCTGTATGCAAAAGGTCGCTGTGATTTGATGTGAGCGACTTCTCTTCCGTTACTATAGCTGAGAACTAAAGCAAGTTTTCTCAGGTGCTAAAGGATGAGGATACTTTAAAATGTTTTGTAAAATAGCTTTGTAATAAAAACCAAAAATAAAATTCTAAGCCCCCCAACTAACTGAATGGACTCCTGTCTGCCCAGGAACTTCCAAAGAAACCTGAAAAACTGGTTCAGGCCATGATGGGAAGGTGGGACTGGACATGCTCATTGTACCCTCCTGCCTGTGGAGTGCAGGCACCACTGACCAGCATTAACATTAAAACAGAGGTCTTAAGACTGACAGAACACACTCCTCATAGCAATAAGATACCAAATCCGACCTGACCCTAGTACAGCATCACATGACAGATAGCAGGTCTTGAAAGGAATCAAAGTATTTTTCCCAAAAATCTATTTCTTTGACATATTTTAGAATGGCCCTGCACAGTTGTGACTTGTGGGGAAAATTTGCATTATTCAGAGACTCTCCTTCCCTTACTAGGTCTTTTCCAGAGAGCCTGGCACCTTTTAAAGGTCTGAAAGGAAACATTTGCCATCTATTATCTCTAGGGGCAGCCACCCATGAGACTTCATCTGCATAATAAGAACCTTGGTCTCACAACGCCTTATCTCAACCCAGACACTCCTCTCTATTGACTCCAGGTCTTTAGATGTAACTTAATTCTTCTAACGAATTGCCAATCAGAAAATGTTTGAATCCAGCTATGACCTGTAAGCCCCCACTTCGAGTTGTCCCACCGTCTGGGCCAAACCAATGTATACCCCACATGTATTAACTGATGTCTTATGTCTCCATAAAACATATGAAACCAAGCTATAACTAAATCACCCTGGGCACATGTTCTCAGGATCTCCTGAGGCTGTGTCATAAGCCACAGTCCTCACATAGGGCTCAGAATAAATCTCTTCAAATACTTTACAGAGTTCAGTTTTTTTCATCAAGGGCAATCAAAGGATGTCTAAGTATAAAGAGTGTTTAAGTGTTTTACAGCTGCCCTAGGGCAGCTCTGCACTTCTCTCTGGGGAGACCTGGAAGTCTGCACTGATGCCTGACCAAGATAAGGATAGGTGAGCTAATTAGTGATTTGTATGCTGTTTAAAGTTCATGATTTGCCTGGCAGCACCTGGGCCGGGTTACTAACCAGATGGCTTGCACATGGCATAACCAGTTAGCCAGACTGGCTTGGCTATGTGACAAAAGGGTGTGAACCCAAAAGTATCTGAGACAGGTCTTAATCAATTTAGAAAGGTTATTTTGCCAAGGTTAAGGACATGCTCATGACACAGCCTCAGGAGGTCCTGACGACATGTGCTCAAGGTGGTCGGGGCACAGCTTGGTTTTACATTTTAGAGAGACATGAGACATGAATCAATATGGGTAAGATGTACATTGGTTTAGGGCAACTCAAAGCAAGGGCTTCCAGGTCTCAGGTGAGCAGAGGGATGACCTTGAGTTCTGTTCTTTGTCCTGCACCTGTGAAGATAAGATACCAATTTACCTTGCCAGGGTGAAATTCAACAGAACTGTTTTAGGGCAAAGATCTTGAGGCTCACAGGGAATTTCCTCGTGGGCCAACTGTGAGAGAGGCATGTAGCTTTATCTTTGTATCTATCTTATTTAGGAATAAAATGGGCCGCAGCCTTGCCTGACACGGTTCTCAGCTTTACTTTTCCTTTTGGCTTAGTGATTTTGGGGTCCTGAGATTTATTTTCCTTTCACAAGGGTGTGAAAGACTCCGCTGGAAACTTTTGGAATTCTCCTGAAACCAACATTCCTCCCACCACTGGTGGGGCTTCCCAGTCCAGAGAAGGCATGCGTTCTCCGTGAATAAAAAAGGGCCCTGGGAGCTCACCTGGAGGGCTCTGCCCAATTCTCATCACCCTTTTTCCCCTGTTGTGCCAGCTCCAGAGCCTTCAGAGCAAGCCACATGTGAGTGTACTCTGTGCAGTCTTATGAGTCCTCTCCTATATTTTTTAAGAGACTTTATTTTTTAAGCAGTTTGGGTTTACAGAAAAATTGTGCATCAAATCCAGAGTTTCCATAGGCCCCTTTCCTCCCAACACAGTTTCCTCTATTATTAATATTTTGCAGCATTACCATAGTTGAGAACTGCAGTAAGCATTTTTGTTTTGTTTTGTTTTCAGACAGGGTCTCACTCTGTCACCCAGGCTGGAGTACAGTGGCACAACCTCAGCTCACTGCAACCTCTGCCTCCCAGGTTCAAGTGATTCTCCTGCCTCAGTTTCCCAAGTAGCTGGGATTACAGGTACCCACGACCACGCCCAGCTAATTTTTGTATTTTTAGTAGAGATGGTGTTTTGCCATGTTGGCCAGGCTGGTCTTGGGACTCCTGGGCTCGAGTGATCCGCTCACCTTGGCCTACCAAAGTGCTGGGATTACAGGCATGAGCCACTGCAACCGGCCTGTAGTGAGCTTTTTTAGGTGATGAAGCTTTTTTAGGGAGTGATATAATAGCCAGAACATTTAGTATAGACATTTGTTAGAATTAATGAACCAATATTGATATGTAATTTAGTGTGGCTGAAGTCCACAGTTTACATTAGGGTTCACTCTGTGTTGCACACTCTCTGGGCTCTGACAAGTGTACAGTGACAGGTGTGCACCATCACAGCAGCATACAGAACGGTTTCACTGCCCTAAAAATGCTATGTGCTCTGCTTTATCCATCCATCCCAAATCTCACTGATCCAGCCAACACTGACTTGGGATCTAAAAACCACTGATCTTTTTATGTTCACTATAGTTTTGCCTCTTCCAGGATGTCAGAGAGTTGGAATCATACAGCATGAAGTTTCTTTCATGTCTTTCCATGGCTTGATAGCTCATTTCTTTTTATCACTGACTAATATTCCATTGTATAGATATGCTAGTTATTTTATCCTTTCACCCACTGAAAAATATCTTAGTTGCTTTTAGATTTTGCCAACTATGAAAAATGCTGCTATAAACATTCATGTCCAGATAATATCACTGGATATAGAATTTAGGTTAGTGAGTTTTGGCTCTCAACACATTAAGACATATTTCACACCACCGTTTTCTAGCGTTCATGGTTTCTGAAGATAATTCTGATGTAATTCTTATCCCTGCCCCTCTATAGGTAAGTGTTTTTCCCCTCTGGCTTCCTTCATGATTTTCTCAAGTTTGAATATAATATACTGAGGATTGGGCCGGGCACCCGGTGGCTCGTGCCTATAATCCCAGCATTTTGGGAGGCCAAGGTGGAAGGATCACCTGAGGTTGGGAGTTCGAGGCCAGCCTGGCCAACATGGTGAAATCCCATCTTTATTAAAAATACAAAAATTAGCCAGGTGTGGTGGTGCATGCCTGTAATACCAGCTACTTGGGAGGCTGAAGAAGAAGAATTTCTTGAACCCAGGAGGCGGCGGTTGCAGTGAGCTAAGACTATGCCATTGCACTTCAGCCTGGGCAGCAAGAGTGAAACTCTGCCTCAAAAAAAAAAAATGCTATATATATATATATATGACTAAGCTCTGATTTTTTTGTCTTACCCAAATTCCTTCCTAAGGGGTCTGTGGAGTCATGCCTTACAAACCATAAATTCTCACCAGACGGGTTTTATTTAACCCTGTATATCGTGACTTACTTTCCAATCTGACTCTGGCATAGCAAGGAAGAAAATCAAAATGTTTTACCTCGAAATATATTTCCTTGCCATACCTTGAAATTGCCCTGCAAAGTCTCTTGTGGGGAAAATCCACAATCTATAGAAAATCTCCTTCCCCCTTTGTTTTCCTTCCTTCCTTGGATCCAGGAGATAATCAACTAAGAGCCAAGCACCCTTTTAAGTCAGATAAGAAACAATTTACAACCTGCTCTCTCTAAAGTCTGCTAGCTAAGAGCTTCCTCTGCACAGTAAAACTTGGTCTCCACAATCCTTCATCTTTCACTTGAACATTCCTTTCTATTGATCCCAGGTCTTCAGACAAACTCAACCAATCCTCAACCAGAAAATGTTTAAATTTACCCATAGCCTGGAAGCCCCTGCTTTGAGTTGTCCCACCTCTCTGAACCAAACCAATATATTTCTTAAATGTATTTGATTGATGTCTTATGCCTTACTAAAACATATAAACAAGTTGTACCCTGACCACTTTGGACACATGTTCTCAGGACTTCCTGAGGGCTGTGTCATGGGCCATGGTTACTCATATTTGGCTCAGAATAAATCTCTTCAAATATTTTAGAGTTTCACTCTTTTTGTCAACAAAACCGAGGTGTGGATTTTTTTGTGATTGATCCTGCCTGGTGTTCTCTGAGCTTCATGGATCGGTGGTTTGTTACCTGTCATTAATTTTGGAAAATTCTCAGCCATTATTACTTCAAATTTTTCTTCTGCTCGTTTCTCTTTTTCTTTTCCTTTCAGTGTTTCTGTTGTCCACAAGTTACACCTTTAATAATTGTCTCACAGTTCTTGGATATTCCATTTCGTTTTTTTTTAATTGTATGTTTTATCTTTGCTTTGCAGTGTGGGAAGTGTCTGTTGACATATCAAGTCACTGGTTCCTTTCTTGGCCATGTCCAGTCTGACCATGAGCCCATCAAAGGCATTCTTCCTTTCTGTCACAGTGTTTTTTTGACTTCTGCCATTTCCCTTTTTTTTTTTAACTTTTATTTTAGATTCTGGGTGTACATGTGCAGGTTTGTTACATGGGTATATTGCACTCAGATAGTACTCACCAGGTGGTTTTCAACCCACGCCCTCTTGCTGCCTCCCCCTCTAGTGGTCTGCAGTGTCGAGTGTTCCATGTTTATGTCCGTGGGTGCTCAATGTTTAGCTCTCACTTATAAGTGAGAACATGCTGTTTCTGATTTTCTGTCCCTGCATTAATTTGCTAAGGATTAAGCAGTTTAGAGATTTCTCAAAGAACTTAAAACAGAGCTACCATTTGACCCAGCAATCCCATTTCTAGGCATATATCCAAAGAAAAATAGATCATTATACCAAAAAGACACATACACGCAAATGTTCATCATCATGCTGTTCACAATAGCAAATGCATGGAATCAACCTAGGTGCCCATCCATGGTGGAATGAATAAAGGAAATATGTTACATGTACACCATGGAATACTATGCAGCCATAAAAAAGAATGAAATCATACCTTTGCAGCAACATGGATGGAGCTTTTGTTTTTGTAGTTTCCACCTCTCTAATTAACTTACTCACCTGTCCTCCTGTCCCCCGCTTTTTCCAGTAAAGCCCTTAGCATGTTAATCACAGTTATTTAAAATCTTCATCTCTCGATCCCATGACTTCACCCTATACTCTTTGACCAGTCAATGATTCCTACACCTTGGCCCACTACTCTTCCAAACCCCTTAAAATCCCTAGCCTCAAACTCCTTGGGGAGCCGGATTTGAGGGTTCCTCCCACCTCCTCATTCAGTTTCCTTACAATGAAACCCATTCCTCTGCTGCAACCCAGTGTTTGGCATATTGACCGGCCATGCATCCGAGAACAAGCCTGTTATGGTTACATTTCTTCCCATTTCTGACTCCAGCTTCAGCTTCTGCTCAAGGCTAGCTGTGATTCTTGGTATCTGCCAGTCTCTCCAGTTTGTGGTGTGGCCATTTGCCCTGTGACTTCAATTCTCTGAAGGACCTAAGAAGAGTTGCTGATCTTGTTTGTTCAGCTTTTTTCTTGTGACAATGGGAGTGACAATGTGCATGCTTGTACTCACTGGACTGGAAACCGGATGCTAATCCTTTCAGTTTTCCATTCTGTGTAATCTCGACAAAAACAATGTCTCGGTGCAAGTCTACCAATGCTTGAATATCTTTCCTGCTTGCCAACACCTCAGAGATAAGGGTCCAGACATTTTTCCAAACTTGCTTTTCCCTCTCTTTCCATGTATGTGCTCAGATAGGAGACAAGCAGTTAGATGAAAGCTCAGCAACCAGGCCCTTCCCAGCCACAAGTCCTCGCCGTTCCTGCTCAGCCACACACAAGAAATGAATTCTTAGAGCTCGGCACAGTGGTTCACACCTGCAGTCCCAGTACATTGAGGGTCAAAGTGGGAGGAACGCTTAAGCCCAGGAGTTCAAGACCATCCTGGACAACACAGCGAGACACCATCTCTATTTAAAAAATTAAAATATTAAAGAAAGCAAAAAAGAGAAAGAAATGAATTCATGAGATACTTAATAGTTGCTTCTGCCATCCTGTGAGTCCTTTCTCCAAAGTCCAGTGTTTGAGAAAATTAGGCATAAATAGGTCCTATTTCAGCTGCCAACTGAAAGAAGTTAAATTTTCCTCTTCTTTAGGATCTAAACCCTGGAGACACCACCTGGGCATTTCTTTTTTGTCCCCTTCTAACCTCAGAGAAATCTGGTTTGGGATGCAGGAAAGGAAATGAAAAAAAAATTATATATGTATAAACAATCCTTAGAAGTATGGACATGGTAGCTGGGAATGGTGGTACACACTGTGGTCCCAACTACTTGGCAGGCTGTGGTGGGAAGAATGCTTAAGCCCAGGAGGTGGAGGCTGCAGTGAGCTACAATCATGCCTGTGAATAGCCACTGCACTCCATCTGGGACAACATAGTGAGACCTTGTGTTTAAAAATATGTATGATATACATGTATCTACATGTGGATGTGATGGAGAAAGTGGGCAGGAGACAACAACTAAGGGAGGAGGGGTAGAGGTCTGGAGAGTGAGCGTGAGCTGGTGGCAACGTGATGAGAGTGGACCTCCTAACCTTCCCTTCCCTGGAGGACGGGGTTCTACCCTTCTCTGCATCCCTGCATCTGTGCTCTACCCATCCACCTGATTCTTTGCCCTGCATCGGTACTCTACCCCTCCACCTGATTCCTTGCTCGGGGTTTTACTCTAACAGTGGAGAGTGTGGCCGTCGATCCAGTTATTGAAGAACAATCAGATGTAAATGAGAAGAGGAGGAATCCCCACCTGGAGAGCAGATGCTCCTTCTCCTTCCAGGGGAGAGTGGCTCACGATGCAGGATGGCCAATGGGTTCTCTCTACAGGGCTTTTAATCCCTACTGAAGACTACAAGGACTTGGAGACCTAGGAGACCTAGGATCCAGTTTCCAACCATCTGTGTACAGCCAAGAAAGGAGCGGATGTCAAGGCAGCTGGACTCTAAGTGGCTGGGAGAGTTTGAGCTCGAGTGTTGTAAGACCATGTTGCATACACACATCCTGAGCAGGCCATGGAGGTCCAGGACTCCTCATGGTGCATTTATCATCCCAAGAAGATGAGCTCTGCAGAAGCATCTCCTGAAGTGCAGTCTATACACCACCTGCATAAGAGTTACCTAAGGGGCTTGTGACAAATACATATGCCAGAGCACCCACAGGCTAGCCCAGAACCTCAGAAGGAAGAGGCCTAGGAATGTCAGCTTTTAATGATCTCCTGTTCTTAGGTACACTACAGTGTGAGAATATATATTGAGTACCTGCTAGACGCCAGCTACTTATCTTCTAATATATAAAAGGAAGGTATGATTATCCCCATTTTTAGATGGAGAAGCTGAGGTTTGGTGGGATTCAGTAATGCCCAAGGTCACATGGCTAGAAAGCGGTCGTCCCAGGATTCTACAAGACCCACTCCAAAGCGGCATGTGAAAAAACAAGCAATTTTTAATAAAGAAAAATGCGAAGGAGATGCACTGGGAATCTAAACTTTGGACCTAGCTTTTCTCCGTCAATTCTTTTCAGTTTCTGCTACTCTGAACAATCTATTTTTATTTATTTATTTATTTATTTATTTATTTATTTATTGAGACAGAGTTTCACTCTTTGTTGCCCAGGCTGGAGTGCAGTGGCACAATCTCGGCTCACTGCAACCTCCACCTCCTGGTTTCCAGCAATTCTCCTGCCTCAGCCTCCCAAGTAGCTGGGATAACAGGTGCGCGCCACCACGCCAGGCTAATTTTTTGTATTTTTAGTAGAGACGGGGTTTCACCATGTTGGTCAGGCTGGTCTCAAACTCCTGACCTCAGGTGATCTGCCCGCCTTGGCCTCTCAAAATGTTGGGATTACAGGCGTGGGCCACTGCGCTTGGCATGAACAATCTCTTTTTAAATGGAATGTCACATATCTCGAAGAAGTTAAGGGCAGCAACCTCCATGTATATAAATAGTTCTTGTTTGGTGGATGGAAGTTAAAATGGCATGCCCTTCTCCAGTTGAACTTGTAAGTCTTCTGTGGAGTAAAAGACTATGGCTACATCAGTTCAATAATGTAGCATCTTGACATGAATTTCTATTTTCAGAAAATAGAGATTAAGGGGAGGCTATTTCCAGAGTGAATAAGAATGGAGTAATATTTAGAAAACGTTTCCTAAGCCGGGCGCGGTGGCTCACGCCTGTAATCCCAGCACTTTGGGAGGCCGAGGCGGGCGGATCACGAGGTCAGGAGATCGAGGCCATCCTGGCTAACACGGTGAAACCCCGTCGCTACTAAAAATACAAAAAAAAAATTAGCCAGGCTTGGTAGCGGGCGCCTGTAGTCCCAGCTACTCGGGAGGCTGAGGCAGGAGAATGGCGTGAACCCGGGAGGTGGAGCTTGCAGTGAGCTGAGATCGCGCCACTGCACTCCAGCCTGGGCGACAGAGGGAGACTCCGCCTCAAAAAAAAAAAAAAGAAAATGTTTCCTAATATTAAAACCTCCTCATCTTGGGAAGAATTTCAGAATATCTGTTTCATAGACGTTCTACAAGAAGTCGCAGGTAGCCATGAGTTAAGACACTTTCTATATTTGCCTTTCTCCATGAATGTGTCGATTTCAGCGCTCATTGGGGGCTCCTGTGCGCAGCTAGGGGCTGGATTTCCCGAGGGGCGCAAATGTCAGGAAGACCTGCTTTGTCCTCAGGCCGTTTACAGTGAAACGAAGCAGAAAGAGAGAAGCCCAGAATGAAAATCACATAACCCAGAATGTAGCAAAAGAGAAGTAAGAATGACTACGGGAGTCGGAGAGGGGTTTCCCACGTCTAACGTACTGGGCAAATTCTCAGCATAAGGCGGGGTTCTGCTCAAAAGGCGCAACTGAAGAGGCAGGGACTATCCAGAGGGGAGGTGGAGCCCGCTGAGGCCGCATAAACCGGCCTCAGCCGGAAGCATTCCCGTCCCGATACCTGTGGGCCCGGGGGCGCTGGCGCCCTGGAGAAAGCCCGCCGGCCCGGGCCTGCGTACGGAGACCTAGCGCTCCACCAGAACCAAGGCTGCACCAGCGCAGGGACCGGCCACGGGCAGCACCCAGCCTCTCTCCGGCTGCTTCCGCATCGCCTGCCGGGGCCTCCAGCGGGGACCCAGCTGGAAGGGGCTCCAGGCGACGCCTGCCGGGATCTGAGCTGGACAGAGCAGAGAGCACTGCATCTAGCCCAGCCGTGGCCCGCCCTGCATGGCCAGCGAAGGTGAAGACTGCGCAAAAAACTGCACAAAACCTGGCAACACCAGAACCTGCCCCTAGAGAGGAGGTTTGCAGACTGAGTAGGAAATAGCTAGTTAAAGAAAATAGAAAGGTGACTCTCAGACTAAGTAAACAGCATGACTGAAGGCAGGGAAGTGCGAGGCTCCCGTTCCTAGATGGTGAGGAGTGACTTTAGGGAGGGAAAGCCCACCAATCTTTAGGAACCTGGAATCTGACCCACTGTGCACACAGGCAATCAGTACACAGGGCCAGACAAATGAGAAATTCACCCCGGGCACAAAACGTAAGAGAATGCCCAAAACCTCCATAATCGAGATAAATAATACTGTAATCCAATATTTTTTAAAAATCAAAATTAATGTAAAAAGTTCATGATGAACATAATATCAAAATTTGAAATGACAGTACCAGCATTACTGATTTTTCCTGTGTAATGTGCATGTTAACATGGCAAAGTGACTGCAGTGCGGAGCGCCGACTGGGAGAGTTGCATCCAGAGTGGACACCAACTCTAAGCTGCTTTCATAGCGTACATCTGCACTGCCAGCAGAATGGCTGGCGGCTGCATGTGGTCATTTAGCACCTGAAATGCAGCAATTGAGACGCTAAATTCTTAATTTAATTTCACCTTAATTAACTTAAATTTTAACACTGATACTCAATTCCGTAATTGGAAAACGTATGTATGGTTGGAACAACTTGAGTATGTGAATTCATTTTTTACAATTGTAGATGTTATGAAATCTAAATAAAGATCGAGCATTTTCTTTGAGAATTTAGCATTCAAATTGTGATGTGCTGTAAGAGTAAAACACACTGGATTTTAAAGCCTTGGAATGAATAAAAGAATATCACATATCTCAATAATAATTCTTGTATTGAATACATGTTAAAAGTATACTATTTTTGGATATATTGGGATAAATAAAATATATTCATAAAGTTAAATTCACCTGACTCTTTTGATTTTTTTTTTTTATTAAAAAAAAGAGATGAGGTCTCAGTATGTTGCCAGGCTGGTGTGAAACTCCAGAACTCAAGTGATCTTCCCACCTCGGCCTCCGAAAGTGCTGGGATTACAGGCATGAGCCACTGCACCTGCCCTCTTTTTACTTTTTAAAGGTGGCTGCTACAAAATATTCAATGGTGAGTGTGGCTTGCGTTCTATTTCTATTTGCACCTCTGGGCTCAGTGAATGAGTGTGGCCTGGATGAGACAATGGTGGAGGGGATGCCAAGTGGGGCAGATGCAAAACAGTGAAGCAGCATTGTGAGACCATGACAGCCTTAGGTCGGGGATCCCTAGACGCAGAGCCTGGGATGGGGATGCTCACGCGAGTGCCTGAAGAGGAAGGTTCTCATCAGAACCCCCTATGGGAGTGAGAGGAGCAGGCGAGCATGCAAGGCAGCTCAGCATCCCTGTGGTTTGGGAGAAGTCTAGCCTCCATCCCCCTCAGGGAAGACCTGGAGCAGGTCTGCTGCACCACAGAGGTTGTGCTGTGCGAGGCAAGCAGCCTGGCTGCAGTGCCTTTCACATGGGTCAGTTATGGCTGCAGACTGCCGCAGGGTGAGGGAAAATGCAGTCTCCTAGGCGTGGTCCCCGAAGGCAGCTCCCTGGGGGATGGGTGCAGCAGCCATTAAAGGCGGCACAGGGGTGTCTCCTACAGTGACCAGTTGGGTGTGGGCTGAGTGAAGGAATGATACTCTGTATTCTGCCCTGGCAACTGGGAAGCTCCTGGCTCCACTCACCCGAAGAGGAATTGCAAGAGGAAGAGCAGGTTCAGCATAAAAGAGAAGGGCCGCAATTGACCATGTGAAATTGAAGTTGCCTGAGAGCCAGAACATGGGGATGTCTGGAAGGCCATGGACATAGAGGTCTCAGCAGAGACGAAAGATGGAGAGAGTCATCAGCAGGGCAGTGGGCCCTGAAGCCAAAGGTGTGGACAATGGGAACTCTGGAAGAGCCACCAAGAAACAGAGCAGAGGACCAGGCCAGCACCTCCAGGAGCCTGGCAGCCACTGTGTGTGAAGAAGGCAGGTGAGAGAACAGAGGAGGATGAGAAGGGGCCCCGCAGAAGCCAAGGGAGGAGGGAAGCTCCCACAGACAGATGCCCCTGAAAAGCTCAAGCAAGGCGCAGCAGAGAAGCCGCTTGCGGTTTGGAGGCGAGGAGCTTCTGCGTCACTGCAGCGGCTGCCCTTCCTCTTTTCTTTTTTAATTTTAGTTTTTGTGGGTACATGGTAGGTGTATACATTTATAGGGTACATGAGATGTTTTGATACAGGTATGCAACATGAAATAAGCACACTTTGTAGAATGGGGAATCCATCACCTCAAGCATTTATCTTTGAGCTACAAACAATACAGTTACACTCTTTAAGGTTTTTTGTTTGTTTGTTTTGAGATGAAGTCTCGCTCTGTCTCCCAGGCTGGAGTGCAGTGGCATAATCTCAGCTCACTGCAACCTCCACCTCCCGGGTTCAAGCAATTCTTCTGCCTCAGCCTCCCAAGTAGCTGGCATTACAAGAATTCACCACCACGCTTGGCTAATTTTTGTAATTTTGGTAGAGACATGGTTTCACCATGTTGGCCAGGCTGGTCTCGAACTCGTGACCTCAGGTGATCCACTTGCCTCGACCTCCCAAAGTGTTGGGATTACAGGTTTGAGCCACCATGCCCGGCCTCTTTAAGTTATTTTAAAATGTACAGTTTTTATTTACTACAGTCACCCTATTGTGCTATCAATGGTAGGTCTTAATCATTCCCTTCCTCTCTTCTTCATTAGCAGAACTCCAGTTTTATTCATGCAGCACAGCTCTTTACAAAAGTCTTAGTGATAGAGGAAAAGAGAGGATTGAATGAGGGTGAGAGGGCAGTGGTGGCCAAGGTCTGTGGCTGCAGGTGGGGAGTGTGAGAAGTTGTTGGTTTCGGGTTCATTGCTTTGATCAAGAAGGGTTCTGATAGCAGAAAGAGCCAGTAAGGGGGGAAAAATTAGGGGGGGAGAAAGACTGACAACCTTACCTAGTAGAACCTATCTGGATAAACTCAGGTGGGTTTTCTACCAAGCTGATGCAGACAGCTCTTTCCCTGAGAATGACAGCCCACGCTGCCTACAAGTGAAACCTCGTTTGTCGCCAAGAGCCCCCTTATGGATGCAATGTCCATAATGCTGAAGAATACCGCTTTTTTTTTTTTCCTTTTTTTTACTCCTTACTGCTCCTGTCTAATTCCGGGGCTCCTTGGTGAATTCTCAATGAACTTGGAAGTCCTGAGCTCATGTTCTGATTCACTCTTCTCACAGCTTCATTTCCTGGATACTGAGACCCTGAGCAATTCAACCTGGGCCCAAGAGGATATATGTCCTGTGACTGGAAAACAATAGGTCCCTGGCCTCTGGCCATCGTCTGGTTTTCTGACAAATCCCCTCTTTCCCTTGTGGGGAAACAGCTTCCCTATGCCACCCTGACCCCTGACCCTTAGAAAAAAAAATGCCATCTGCTCGTCTTGGTATTATTAAAACATATGTACATAGCTTCAAGGAACTAGATCTTCAAAACACATACAGCCTCTCTAGTTAACTGGACTGTGCCCAAGTAACTGATATAAGTATTCCCCCATTCCTCACCTGTTGGACAATGTAATGCTTTAAATATGTTGAGTATTTCCTGCCTCCAAGATCCAATAAGCTGCATGCTGCCAGGGGAATTCCATTAAGATTCACAAGAACTTGGGCAAGAGAGAGAGAGATACATGGGTAATTGGTATTTATTTTCATTTTGACTAGACATATGAAATATTTCTCTCTCCCATGGTAGATAAAAATTCCCTAGAATCTTGAAAAATCATGTGTGCAAGGAAGCTTCTCTGTTCAAACATTCCAAAATCTTTTAAAATTCAAAACATAAATGGATTGACTTACATAGCATAGAAAACGTGGAAATGGCAGAAAGTTTGACTTAGAAAAACACTATTTTCTCCCAGAATTCGCCATTTTCTGCCACCAGTCTCGGTCTGTGCAGTCAGCAGCCAAGGAGAAAACAAGTCAGGGAGGTGGTACTGTGCATGCAGTTGTCACCAACACAACACAAATTAAGAGGAAAACGTATATCACGGTGTCTTAGGGGAGCAGCTGAAGGGTGGTGGCTAGGCCTACAGACACTCTGCGGGAGCTTGCAGCAGCGCCCTCTACCGGCCCTGGAGGACCCCGGGGGCCTCAGCCCCGCAGGCACCTCAGACTGCAGTGGCCTCCTGTTGTCCTTGCAAGGCGCCTCACGGGGCTCCCACACCAGCCAGGCTTGCACAATCCTCTCTGTTCCACCCTCCTTGTTTCTTTCACATGGCCCAGGGCCTTTCTGCCTTTCTTCCTGGGAATGGCTGCAACTCTCTGCCTGGTTTTCACTGATCCCACTTCCATACCCTCATGGGGGCACCCTGAGCCCCTCTAGAAGCCAAGCAGAGCAAGACCAGTCACCCTCACTGTGGCAAGCAGCACACCAGTTTGGAGGATCAAGGGACAGAAGAGATGATTTGAGAAAAAGCAGTGGCTCTTGACCTGGGGAGAAGGTCATACCCCGTTGAAGAATTTAAAGAAAACAAAATAATCCAATCAATTAGGAAAAGAGGAAGTCAAATTGTCCCTGTTTCCAGATGGCATGATTGTACATCTAGAAAACCCCATCATCTCAGCCCAGAATCTCCTTAAGCTGATAAGCAACTTCAGTAAAGCCTCAGGATACAAAATCAATGTGCAAAAATCACAAGCATTCTTATACATCAATAACAGACTAACAGAGAGCCAAATCATGAGTGAATTCCCATTCACAATTTCTTCAAAGAGAATACAATACCTAGGAATCCAACTTACAAGGGATGTGAAGGACCTCTTCAAGGAGAACTACAAACCACTGCTCAACAAAATAAAAGAGGACACAAACAAATGGAAGAACATTCCATGCTCATGGATAGGAAAAACCAATATCATGAAAATGGCCATACTGCCCAAGGTAATGTATCGATTCAATGCCATCCCCATCAAGCTACCAATGACTTTCTTCACAGAATTGGAAAAAACTACTTTAAAATTCATATGGAACCAAAAAAGAGCCCACATTGCCAAGACAATCCTAAGCCAAAAGAACAAAGCTGGAGGCATCATGCTACCTGACTTCAAACTATACTATAAGGCTACAGTAACCAAAACAGTATGGTACTGGTACCAAAACAGAGATATAGACCAATGGAACAGAACAGAGCCCTCAGAAATAATACCACACATCTACAACCACCTGATCTTTGACAAACCTGACAAAAACTAGAAATGGGGAAAGGATTCCCTATTTAATAAATGGTGCTGGGAAAACTGGCTAGACATATGTAGAAAGCTGAAACTGGATCCCTTCCTTACACCTTATAAAATAATTAATTCAAGATGGATTAAAGACTTAAATGTTAGACCTAAAACCATAAAAACCCTAGAAGAAAACATAGGCAATACCATTCAGGACATAGGCATGGGCAAAGACTTCATGTCTAAAACACCAAAAGCAATGGCAAGGAAAGCCAAAATAGACAAATGGGATCTAATTAAACTAAATTAGATGTACTTCTGCACAGCAAAAGAAACTACCATCAGAGTGAACAGGCAACCTACAGAATGGGAGAAAATTTTTGCAATCTACTCATCTGACAAAGGGCTAATATCCAGAATCTACAAAGAACTCAAACAAACTTACAAGAAAAAAACAAACAACCCCATCAAAAAGTGGTCAAAGGATATGAACAGACACTTCTCAGAAGAAGACATTTATGCAGCCAAAAAACACATGAAGAAATGCTCATCATCACTGGTCATCAGAAAAATGCAAATCAAAACCACAGTGAGATACCATCTCACACCAGTTAGAATGGCAATCATTAAAAAGTCAGGAAACAACAGGTGCTGGAGAGGATGTGGAGAAATAGGAACACTTTTACACTGTTGGTGGGACTGTAAACTAGTTCAACCATTGTGGAAAACAGTGCAGCGATTCCTCAAGGATCTAGAACTAGAAATACCATTTGACCCAGCCATCCCGTTACTGGGTATATACCCAAAAGATTATAAATCATGCTGCTATAAAGACACATGCACACGTATGTTTATTGCGGCACTATTCACAATAGCAAAGACTTGGAACCAACCCAAATGTCCATCAGTGATAGACTGGATTAAGAAAATGTGGCACATATACACCATGGAATACTATGCAGCCATAAAAAAGGATGAATTCATGTCCTTTGTAGGGACATGGATGAAGCTAGAAACCATCATTCTCAGCAAACTATCGCAAGGACAAAAAAACAAACACCGCCTGTTCTCACTCAAAGGTGGGAACTGAACAATGAGAACACTTGGACACAGGACGGGGAACATCACACACTGGGGCCTGTCGTGGGGTGGGGGGAGGGGGGAGGGATAGCATTAGGAGATATACCTATTGCAAATGATGAGTTAGTGGGTGCAACACACCAACATGGCACATGTACACATATGTAACAAACCTGCATGTTGTGCACATGTACCCTAGAACTTAAAGTACAATATAAAAAAAAAGAAAACCATAGAAAAAAAAAAGAAAACAAAACAAAAAATCTGAACATTTCTCCCGGGGGAAAAATAGCACGTGATGCACTATGCAAGTATGTGCTGACCACCTGGGCAGTGTTCTAGGCAATCATGATACAGCAGTAAAATAAACAAGGTCCCATTGTCACAAAATTCCCTCTAGCAGGGAGACCATTAGCGATGCCACATGGATAAACCTCAGAAGAAGCTGAAATGGGAGCAGGAGGAGGTAACTGGCTGTGAGGAAATCTTGATGAAGAGAACGGGCCAGGGCCCCGCAGACGGTAGTCCTACTCACAAGAAACTCTGCTTGCAATAGGATGAGGGTCCCTGCCCAGAGGAACTTTCTTCCCAGACCCACAGCTTAAGGACCTCTCTTTTAGCAACGATTTCAAACATTTCCTTGTAGTTTAGCTGTCCAGAGAGCTCTTATTCTTATTAATTTGTCAAGTATTTATTAAATGCCAAATAAAATTGCCAGGCACTGGACACACCCTAAATAAAGCATACCTCTCCCCAACTCTGTCAAGGAACACAAATCTGATGAGAAAGACTACAAATGAAAACAAAAACAACAAACTGTCGACAAAAAGAGTCAAACTCCGTAAAATATTTGAAGAGATTTATTCTGAGCCAAATATGAGTGACCATGGGCCATGACACAGCCCTCAGGAGGTCCTGAGAACATGTGCCCAAGGTGGTCAGGGCGCAGCTCGGGCTTATACATTTTAGGGAGTCACGAGACATCAATCAAATACATTTAAGGTACGCATTGGTTGGGTCCAGAAAGGTGGGACAACTCAGTGTGGCGGGGGTCTTCTAGATTATAGGTAGAGTTAAAATTTTTCTAATTGGCAATTGGCTATCAATAGAAAGGAACTTCTGGGTTGCAATAAAGAGGTTTTGAAGAGCAAAGTTTTATCATGCAGATGAAACCTCCTGGTAGCAGGCTTCAGAAAAAATAGATTTTGTAAATGTTTCTTATCATACTTAAGGTCTGTGTTGATGTTCAATGCTGATCGCCTTTTCCTGAAATCCAAAAGGGAGGAGGGTAGCATGAGGCATGTCAGACCCCCACTTCCTGCCATGGCCTGCACCAGTGTTTCAGGTTAAATTTTAGAGTGTCCTGGTCAACGAGGGAGTCCATTTAGATGGCTGCAGGGGGCCTTCAAATTTTATTTTTGGTCTACATTCAGTAGATCAAAAAATGCACTTGAAATTTAACATTCATCATGATGAAAACTTTTAGAAAACAAGAAATAGAAAATAACCTCCTTATTCTCATAAATGATGTTTTACAAAAACCCTGAAGTGGATGTCTCGTGTAATGGTGAAAGGCAGAATGCAACCTTGTCAAATGCTTTCTTACCAACACTTCTACGCAGCATTGTACTGTGTACCCTACACAGAATAAGGTAATAAAAAGAAATAAAAATTAGAAAAAATAAAGATGGTACTATTCACACATCATATGATTAGGTATGTGGAAAAGCCAACAAATCTGCAGGTGAATTTTTAGAATTAATAAGTGAGTTTAGTAAGCTTGCTGGATGAAAGGTCAAAATACAAATAATAGACATATTTCTATGTATCAGCAACAAATAGAAAATAAAAGTTTTTAAAAGATACTATTGACAATGATTCCACTACACACACACCAAAAGAGTTAAAATGAAAAAGATTGACAATGCCAAGTGTTGACACAGAAGTAATGCAACAAGAACTTCTATACAGCTCCAGTGAGTGTGCAAATTTGTCCAGTCACTGAAGTGGAATATACAATACTCAACAGTCAGGGAGTTTCATTGCTGGGAGTGCACCAAACAGAATGCACTCCTGTAGGCCTGGGCGGGGTGGTTCATGCCTATAATCTCAGCACTTTGGGAGGCCGAGGCAGACAGATCGCCTGATGTCAGGAGTTCGAGACCAGCCTGGCCAACATTGCAAAACCCCGTCTCTACTAAAAATAACAAAATTAGCTGGGTGTGGTGGCACACACCTGTGATCCCACCTACTTGGGAGGCTGAGGCAGGAGAATCACTTGAACCCAGGAGGCGGAGGTGGCAGTGAGCCGAGATCATGCCTCTGCACTCCGACCTGGGTGACAGAGCAAGACTCCGTCTCAAAAAAAAAAAAAAAAGAAAAGAAAAGAAAGAAAGAAAGAAAGAAAAAGAATGCACGCTGTGCATATATACAGCAAATATACAAGAATGATCACGGCAGCATTACTTGTAATAACTGTAATAACTAAGAAAATGGAAATACAGTAGTCCCTTGGTATTCCTGGGGGATTAGTTCCAGGACCTCTGAGGATACCAAAATCTGCAGATGCTCAAGTCTCATATAAAATCACATAATACTTGCATATAACCCATGCACATTTTCCCATATACTTTAAGTCATCTCTAGATTACTTATAATACCCAATACAATGTAAATGCCAAGTACATAGTTATTATAATGTATTTTTTAAATTTGTATATTTGTATTGTTATTTTTCCAAATATTTTCCATCCTTGGTTGGTTGAATTTGCAGAACCTGTGGATATGGAGGGCCCACTGTAACCCAAATATCCATCAACAGTAGAATAGATAAAAATTGTGATATATTCATTCAATGGCACGTTATATCACAGAAAATGAATAAAATGTAGGTACGAATAACAATATGGATGAATCTCACAATCATAATATTGGACAAAAGAAACCAGACTTAAAAGATTACACACCATATGGTTCTATTTATCTGAAGTTCCTAACCAGGGAAAACTAAGTTATGGCATTAGAAGTCAGAGTAGAGCAGCTTTTGGCAGAAAGAGAATAGTCGTTGTGGGAGTGCATGAGGGAGGCTTCTGGAAGCTAATAGTGTTCTGTTTCTTGACAAAGGTGATTACATGGGTGTGTTCTCTGCTTGGTGATTCACTGAGTTACACTTATGACACTTCAATGCATTCGATGGACTGTGACGCGATGGAATCTCACACCCGTTCATTTAGCTTTAAACATCCCTCCCCTCACAGTCATGGTATGGCAGCAGCAGCTTGAGGGCTGCTTGAAATGCTGTCAGAAACCAGCAACCTAGCATAAGCTTTATGTTTGGCTGGGCGTGATGGCTCATGCTTGTAATCCTGGCGTTTTAGGAGGCTGAGGCAGGAGTATCACTTGAGCCCTGGCAGTCAAGGCGGCAGTGAGCTGGTTTGCTTTTTGGAGTTATGGAAATGTTCTAAAATTGAACCTGGTGAAGATTTTACAAGTCTGTATGCGCAGATTAAACTAAAACCCATTGAATTTTATACTTTAAATGTGTGAATTATATGATATATGATTCAATAAAGCTGTTATAAGGAAAAAGAGAATTGCAGTGGCTATACTTGTATCAGACAAAACAGACTTTAAGACAAGTATTGTTACTAGAGACAAAGAAGACATTTTACAATAGTAAAGGTGTCAATCTATTGGAACGACATAACTATAAACACTTATACGCTAACAACAGAGCCCCCAAATACATGAAGCAAAACTCACAGAAATAAAGGGAGAAATACACAATTCAACAATAATAGTTCGAGGCACCAGGCGTGGTGGCTCATGCCTGTAATCCCAGCACTTTGGGAGGCCAAGGTGGGTGATCACTTGAGCCCAGGAGTTCAAGACCAGCCTGGGCAACGTGGTGTAACCCCATTTCTTTCTTTCTTTTTTTTTTGAGACGGAGTCTTGCTCTGTCACCCAGGCTGGAGTGCAGTGGCACGGTCTTGGCTCACTGCAAGCTCCACCTCCCGGGTTCACGCCATTCTCCTGCCTCAGCCTCCTGAGTAGCTGGGACTACAGGTGCCCGCCACCACGCCTGGCTAATTTTTTTTGTATTTTTAGTAAGACAGGGGATGTAACCCCATTTCTACAAAAAGTACAAAAAATTAACTGGGCTTGGTGGTGCGCACCTGTAGTCCCAGCTACTCAGGAAGCTGAGGTGGGATGATCGCTTGAGCCCAGGAAGCTGAGGCTGCAGTGAGCCATGATCACACCACTGCACTCCAGCCTGAGGGACAGAGTGAGACCCTGTCTCAAAAAAAAAAAAAAAAAAATAGTTGGAGGCTTCCACACCCCAATTTCAATAATGGATAGATCAACTAGGAAGAAAATTAACAGGGAAGTAGAAGACTTGAACACAATCAACTGACTAGACCTAACACACCTATTCAGAACACTTCACACAATAATAGCAGAATGTACAGCTTTTTAAGTGCATATGGAACATTTTCCAGAAAGATCATACGTTATGCCATAAAACAAGTCTTAATAAACTTTTTTTTTTTTTTTTGACACGGAGTCTTGCTCTGTCACCCAGGCTGGAGTGCAGTGGCGCAATCTCTGCTCACTGCCTCCCGGGTTCACGCCATTCTCCTGCCTCAGCCTCTCCGAGTAGCTGGGACTACAGGCGCCTGCCACCACGCCCAGCTAATTTTTTTGTATTTTTTAGTAGAGACGGGGTTTCACCGTGGTCTCGATCTCTTGACCTCGTGATCCGCCCGCCTCGGCCTCCCAAAGTGCTGGGATTACAAGTGTGAGCCACTGCGCCCGGCCAAGTCTTAATAAACTTAAAAGGATTTTAATCATGCCAAGTATATGGCCCAACTACAATGGAATAAAATTAGATATTGATCACAGAAGAAATTTTGGGAAATTTATAGATACATGAAAATTAAACAATACACTCTTAAGTAGCCAATGGGTAAAAGGATGAATCAAAATGGATATTAGAAAATATTTTTAGATGAATAAAAACAAAAACACTGCATACAAAAATTTATGGGATACAGTAAAAGCAGTAATTAGGATAAGAAAAGTTATAACTGAAAATGCCTATATTAGAAAACAAAGATTTTGGAATCAAAAACCTAACTTTATACCTTAAGGAATTAGAGAAATAGCAAACAAAACCAAAATAAGCAGAAAGAAATAATGAAATAATAATAAGGGCAAGAGTGCCAAGAAATGAACTAGAGACTAGACAAACAACAGAGAATATCAATGAAAGCAAAAGTTGGTTCTTTAAAAAGAGCAATGAAATTGGCAAACCTTTAGGTAGACTGAACAAGGGCAAAAGAACAAAACCTAACTTTATACCTTAAGGAATTAGAGAAATAGCAAACAAAACCAAAATAAGCAGAAGGAAATAATGAAGTAGTAATGAGGGCTAGAGTGACAAGAAATGAACTAGAGACTGGACAAACAGAAAATCAATGAAAGCAAAAGTTGGTTCTTTGAAAAGAGCAATGAAATTGGCAAATCTTTAGGTAGATTGACCAAGGGAAAAAGAAAAAAGACTTAAGTTACTAAAATTAGTATGAAAGAGAGGGACATCACTACCAACCTTGCAGAAATAAAAATGAAGCATAAGGAAATACTATGAACAACACATGACAAAATATTAGATAGCCTTGATGAAATGGACAAATTCCTGCAAAGACACAAATTACTGAGATTGACACAAGAAGAAATAGAAATAGGAAATCTGAATAACCCGTAATAAGTGAAGATATTTAAATAGTAATCAAAAAACTTCCCACCCCAGCTTAGATCATTTCATTGATAAATTATACCAAATGGCTTAAGAAGAATTAACATCAGTCCTTCACAAACTCTTCAGAAAAATAAGAAAGGAGCAACATTTCCCACGTTATTCCATGAAACTAATATTTCCCTGATAGTCAAAGACATCACAAGAAAAACATAAGAGATAGACCAATATCTCTTATGAATAAAGACATAAAAAGTTCTCAATATGATACCAGCAAACCAAGTCCAGCAGCATATTAAAATAATTATACGTCATGACTAAGTGGTATTTATCCCAGGAATGCAAGGGTGGTTCAAAATATGAAAACCAATCAATGCAATATTCCACATTAATAGAGCAAGGAAAAAAATCAAATGATCATCTCAACCAATGCAGAAAACCTATTTGACAAAATCCAACACCCTTTCATGATCAAAAGCACTCAACAAACTAGAAAGACAAGTGAACATCCTCAGCCTCACTAATGACATCTATGAAAACATCCACCATCATATTTAATGATGAGACTGAATGCTTTCCCCCAAAGCTCAGGAAAAAGACAAGCATGTCCATCCTTGCCATTTCTATTCAAAACTGCTCTGGAGGTTCTAGCCAGGACAATTAGACAAGTAAAAGAAATAAAAGGTATCTGGATAAGAAAAGAAGAGGTGAGACTATCTCTGTTTACACATAACATGATCTTGTATATAGAAAATCTTAAGAAATCCACTAAAAAGCTATTAGAACTAAAAAAATAAGTCCAGCAAAAGTGCAGGATACAAAATAATACACAAAATTCAATTGTATTTCTGTATCCTAGCAATGAATAATTGAAAATTTAAGAAAACAATTACACTTACAATAGCAACAAAAAGAATAAAACACTTAGGAATAAATTTAACAAATAGTCTAACACTTGTACACTGATGACTACAAAATATTGTTGAAAGAAATTAAAGATCTAAATAAATGGAAAGATATCCCATGTGCATGCATAAGAACACACAATATTACCAATGTGGCAATCCTCTCCAAATGGACCTACAGACTCAGCACAAGTCCAACAAAAATCTCCGCCAGTTACAGCGGCCACATAGTGTATGATCCCAATTACATAAAATGTCCAGAATAGGCAAATTCATAAAGACAGAAAGTACATTAATGGTGGCCGGGTGCTAGGGGAGGGGAAAAAAGGGACTTACTGCTTATGGGTGCAGGGTTCCTTTTTGGGGTGATTAAAATGTTTTAAAATTAGTGGTTATGGTTGCACGACTCTGTGAATATACTAAGAAAACACTGTATTATAAACTTTAAAAGGGTGAACTTTTATTTATGCGGAGTATATCTCAAATAACTGTTGTTAAAAAGAATCAAGATGTGAAAAGTTTTTGATTTTATATTAGCTACAACTATAAAAGGAGAATGAAATAAACATTGAGAATCCACTATATGTTTTTAACTTGGCCTATACATAGAGATGATGATGATGATGATGATGATGATAGATAGATAGATAGATAGATGATAGATAGATAGATAGATAGATAGATAGATAGATAGATAGATAGATAGACAGATAGAGACATACATACATACATACATACATACATACATAATAATTTACTCCTTACACCAGTCCTATGAAGTAGGTATAACTGTGGGCTCTGGATCGGTTGGTTTATATAAAAAAGGTGTGATTGCAGGGGAGTCATTTGCTCTTTAGGAATGAGTTAACCCTAGGAGGGGCAGTTTCTCCAGAATCAAGTCCTCAAATGCCAGATTATCATGAATGCAGAAGATAAGAAAATATAGTTAATACAATGGGATAATAATTCTCTCTTGTTTAAGCTACTTGTAGTTGTTTTCCATTCCTTGTAGCTTGAAGCATAACAACCAATACGCTAATACAATTGTCTCTCTGTATTCATGGGGAATTGGTTCCAGGACTCTCCATGGATACCAAAAGCCATGTATGCTCAAGTGCCTGATGTAAAATGGTACAGTATTTGCATATAACCTATGCACATCCTCCTGTATACTGTAAATCATCTCTAGATTTCTTATAATACCTAATACAATGCAAATGCTTTACAAACATTTGTTATATTCTATTATTTAGGGCATAATGACAAGAATAAAAAGTCTGTACAAGTTCAGTACAGATACAATCATCATTTTTTCCCCAAATATTTTTGATCCACAATTGGTTGACTCTACAGATGCAGAACCCATGAATATGAAGGGCTGACTATATAGCTGTTTTCAGAGGCTAATTCATAGCCTTAAAGGAGGTAATATTTATACAGAATAGATTAAAATCACTGAATTGAGCATTCATTTCAAAAGGCTAGAAAAAAACAACTTTGAAAAAGTATGGGTAAGGAATTGATTCTAAAAAGCAAGTAAAGACATGGAATTAACCTAGGTGGCTGTCAATGGTGGATTGGATAAAGAAAATATGGTATATACCATTTGACCCAGCCATCCCATTACTGGGTATATACTCAAAGGATTATAAATCATGCTGCTATAAAGACACATGCACACATATGTTTATTGCAGCACTATTCACAATAGCAAAGACTTGGAACCAACCCAAATGTCCAACAATGATAGACTGGATTAAGAAAATGTGGCACATATACACCATGAAATACTATGCAGCCATAAAAAATGATGAGTTCATGTCCTTTGTAGGGATGTGGATGAAGCTGGAAACCATCATTCTCAGCAAACTATTGCAAGGACAAAAAACCAAACACCACATGTTCTCACTCATAGGTGGGAACTGAACAATGAGAACACATGGACACAGGAAGGGGAACATCACACACCGGGGACTGTTGTGGGGTGGGGGGAGTGGGGAGGGATAGCATTAGGAGATATACCTAATGCTAAATGACGAATTAATGGGTGCAGCACACCAACATGGCACATGTATACATATGTAACAAACCTGCACGTTGCGCACATGTACCCTAAAACTTAAAGTATAATAATAAAAAAAAGAAAGAAAATATGGTATATATACACTGTGGAATACTACGCAGCCATAAAAAATGGAATCATGTCCTTTGCAGCAGCATGGATGCAACTGGGAGCCATTACCCTAAGAGAATTAATGCAGAAACAGAAAACCAAATATTGCGTGTTCTCGCTTATAAGTGGGACCTAAACCTTGGGTACACACAGACATAAAGATGGGAACAGTAGAGACTGGGGATTCCGAAAGTAGGGAGGGAGGGCCAGGGCAAGGACTGAAAAACTACCTGTTTGGTACAAGGTTCACTATCCGGGTGAGTCCTATGATTGCCTCAGTTTACTGCTTAGAGAGTTCCCAGGATATGGCACAGAGCTGGGAACACAGGCAGCCTCCTTGAGTTGAGGAGCAGAGTTGGAAGTTCAGGGAGGCAGGCCGCTAGTTGGGCTAGCCAGCTAGCCAGGAGTCAGGCAGAGCTGGGAGTCAGAGTGGCTGCAGCACTTCCAGGCACAGCACCAGAGAGGAGACTGCTGCACAGAGAGAGAACTGTGGCGGGTTTTTTGTTATTGTTTTTATTTGTGTATTGATTGTTATTATTGTAGGCTCTCTCTGTGCCAAGGATTAGCTTGAGGTGTAAACTTAAAGATTTCTTAGGTCTTTTCTGAGTCTGTGCCTTTCCCTGGGCATGTGAGTTTACTCCTGGTGCTTCCTACTCCATTGTCTTCACAGAATCCTCTCTGTTGCATATTCTTCTTTGACTTTTCTTCTCTTGCTCTTCTTTAATAGTAGTTTGCAGACTCCCGTTATCTGCAAAATATTCCCCTTCACCTTTTTCAATTACTTGCAGTTGTCACCCTCCTCACCCCCACCCAGCTCCAGGCCATTAATGTACTCTTTCCTCTATAGCAGGAGTCTGCAAACTACTGTCATGGGCCAAATCCAGTCTGTGGCCTGTTTTTATGAATACAATTGATGCTTGAACAACGCAGGGGTTAGGAACATCAACCTCATGCACAGTCAAAAATCCACATATAACTTGACTCCCCAAAAACATAACTACTAATAACTTACTGTTGACTGGAAGCCTTACTAATAAAATAAATAGTTGATTAACATACACTTTGCATGTTATATGTATTATCTACTATATTCTTAAATAAAGTAAGCTAGAGAAAACATTATAAAAAAATCATGAAGAAGAGAAAACATATTTACGATTCATAATAGTATGGACTATCACAAATAAGTGGAAGTGGACTATCATAAAAGTCTTTATCCTTGTCATCTTCATATTGAGTAGGCTGAGGAAGAGGAGGAAGTGGAGGGGTTGATCTTGCTGTCTCAGGAGTAGCAGAGGTGAAAGAAAATTCATATGTAAGTGGACCCACACAGTTCAAACTTGTGTTGTTCAAGGATCAACTGTAGTTTTATGAAGACACAGTTCTGCCCATGCATTTACATATACATTGTGGCTGCTTTCTCCTGAAAAATGCAGAATTGAATAGTTGTAAGAGAGCTTTGTTTTATGGCCAGCAGAACCTAAAATATTTACTGTATTGCCCTTTATGCCAAATGTTTGTTGATATCTGCTCTGTAGACTTGTCTTTTCTGGACATTTCCTGTAGATAGAATCATACAATATGTAATGTTTCAAATCCGACTTTTTTCATTTAGCGTGTTTTTGAGGTCCACCCACGGATAACAAGTTAGCTCCTTTTTATTATTTAATGATATTCCATTATAAGGATATTTTGTATTTTGTTTATCCATTCACCACTTGATGGACATGTGCATTTAGCTGTTGTGAATAATGCTTTTAGCTGTTATGATTCCTAAACAAGTCTTTGTGTGGACATATGTTCTCATTTTCTTTGGGTAGATATCCAGGAGTGGAATTGCTGGGTCATATGGTAAATTTATGTTTAACATTTTAAGAAAATCTTAAACTGCTTTCCAAAGTGGTGGCTGTGCCATTCTACATTCCCATCAGCAGTGTATGACAGCTCCTTTTTCTTTTTCTTCTTCTTTTTTTTTTTTTTGAGACAAAGTCTTGCCCTATCACCTGGGCCGGAGTGCAATGGTACGACCTGGGCTCACTGCAACCTCTGCCTCCGGGGTTCAAATGATTCTCCTGCCTCAGCCTCCCAAGTAGCTGGGATTACAGACGCCCGCCATTACGCCCAGCTATTTTTTGTATTTTTAGTAGAGACGGGGTTTCACCACGTTGGCCAGGCTGGTCTCGACCTCCCAATCTCGTGGTCCGCCAGCCTCAGCCTCCCAAAGTGCAGGGATTACAGGCTTGACCACTGCACTCAGCCAAGAGCTCCTTTTTCTCTATATCTTCCCCAATACTTATTATTGTCTGTTTATTTTGATTATGCCATTCTAACGGGTGAAAAGTGATATTGTGTTTTAATTTGAATCTCTGAATGATTAATGATGTTGACTATCTTTTCCTGTGCCTTTTGCCATTCATACCTTTTGTGAAATATCTATTCAAATATTTTGGCTATTTGTAAACAAGATTGTTTGCCTTATTATTGAGTTGTAAAAGTTCTTTGTATATTCTGAATAGAAGACTTTTGTCATAAATATTATTTGCACATATTTTTTACCGTTACACAGATTGTCTATTTATTTTCTTAATGACATTTTCTGATGCACAAAGTTTTAAATTTTGACAAAGTCCAATTTGTCTATTTTTTTCTAATGTATTCTTTTAGTGTCATATCCAAAATACCTTTGATTAACCCAAGGTCATGAAGATTTTTCTCTACATTTTCTTCTAAAGATCCTATGGTCTTCTAAAGTTCCTAAACTAGGCTTTAAATCCATTTGGAATTAATTTTTGCATATAGTGTGAGATAAGATTTAAAACTGTTTCACCATTATTTGTCAAAAAGACTATTCTTTCCCCATATGTGTTGGCACTTTTCTTGAGAATCAATGGACCTAAATACAAGGGTTTATTTTTGTACTGTACATTTCATTCTATTGATCTGGATGTCTATCTTTATTCCAATACTACACTCATTGTCTTATTTGGAATTATAGTAATTTTTTAAATCAAGAAGTATAAGTTCTTCCACTTTGTTCCTTTTATGAATTGTTTTGCGTATGCTGGGTCATTTGCGTTAATTTATAAATTTTAAGATCAGGTTGTTAATTTCTGCAAAAAAAAAAATCTGCTGGAGTTTCTATGCGTATTATGTTGAATCCATAGATTAATTTGAAGACAGCTGACATCTTAACAATATTGAGCATTCCAATCCACGAACATGAAATATCCCTCCACTTATTTAGATCTTTAATTCCCTCAGCAATACTTTTTCTAGTTTCAGTGTACAAGCCTTACACTTTGTTTGTTACATTTATTCCTGCGTTATTATTATTGTTGATTAAATTTTTTGTTTCATCTTTAATTTGTTCATTGATAAGATATAGAAATACAAGTACTTTTGCATATTGATTTTGTATCATGTAACTTTGCTGAACTCATAATTTTGTGAATTTCCAAGGATTGTCTATACATATCTCATTTTCTTGCTTTATTACACTGGCTAAAACCTGCAGTACCATGTTAAATAGGAGTGGTGAGATTGAACATCCTTGCCTTGTTTCTTATTTTCTTTCATCTTTAGTTATGATGTTAGCTGTAGGTTTTTGTAGATGCTTTTATCAGATTAAAGAGGCTCCCTTCTATTCCAGTTTTACTGAATGTCATCATGACGGGATGTTGGATTTTGTAAAAATGCTTCATCTATTGAGATGATTATGTGGTTTTGTCTTTCATTCTATTAGTACGGTGCAATATATTACTTTTCAGGTGTTAAGTCACCTTTGCACTATGGAATAAATTCCACTTGATCATGGTGTACAATTCTTTGTATATGCTGCTGCATTCTGCTTGTTAGAGATTTGTTGAGGATCTGTGCATCTACGTTTTTAAGAAATATTTGTCCGTAGGTTTTTAAAAAATAATGCCCTTTTTTGCCTCTGATATGCAAATACTATCCTCATAGAACGAGTTGGGAATTGTTCCCTTCTCCTTTCCATTCTGGAAGAGTTTATAAAGGGTTAGTATTATTTCTCTAAATGTGAGAGAAATCACCAGTGAAACCATCTGGGCCTGGGTTTTTTTGGTGAGATTTTAAGGCACTAATTACATTTTTGTACTAGTCAGATTTTCTCATTCTTCTTGAGTCATTTTTAGTATTTTGTGGGTATTTTTGTCTTTGGAGAAATTAGTCTATTCCATCTAAGTTGTCAAATTTGTTGACCTAAATATGTTCATGTTATTCCACTATGGTCCCTTAATTTTTATAAATTTGGTAGTGAAGTCCTCTCATTTCTCATTTTACTAATTTGTCTTTTTTTCTTGATCAGTCTAGCTAAAGATTTGTCAGTTTTGTTGAATTTTTTTTAAAAAACTCATTTTTAATTTCACCAACTTTCTCTATTGCTTCTCTGTTATCTATTTCATTGATTTTTCACTCAAATCTTTTATTATTTGCTTCTTTCTTCTTGTCTTTAGTTTTTTTTCCCAGTTACTGAGTGAAAGCTTGGTTTATTGACGTGACATCTGTATTTTCTAATATGTATTTGTAGCTATAAATTTCCCTCTAAGTACTGCTGTCATTGCATCCCATGTGTCTTGGTGTGTTTTTTCCATTCCACTTAATATATTTTGTGATTTCTTTCTTGGTCCATGAAAATAAAAGTGTATTAATTTCCAAATATTTGTGGATTTCCCAAATTTTCTTCTTTTATAAATTTCTGTTGTGGTAGAAAAAAATATTGTATATGATTTTAATACTTTAAAATTTATTGACATTTGCATTTCTTTGATAGTGATGTTGAGCATTTGTTCATATACCTGGTGGCCAGTTGTATGTCTTCTTTTGAGAAATGTCTATTCATATCCTTTGCCCACTTTTTTTTTTTTGAGATGGAGTCTCGCTCTGTTGCCAGGCTGGAGGTCAGTGGTGTGATCTAAGGTCACTGCAACCTCTGCCTCCTGGGTTCAAGCAATTCTCCTGCCTCAGCCTCCTGAGTAGCTGGGACTACAGGTGCCCGCCACCATGCCTGGCTAATTTTTTGTATTTTTAGTACAGATGGTGCTTCACCATGTTAGCCAGAATGGTCTCCATCTCCTGACCTCATGAACCACTCGCCTCAGCCTCCCAAAGTGCTGGGATTACAGGCATGAGCCACCACGCCCAGCCCCTTTGCTCACTTTTTAATGGAATTCCTGTTGAGTTTCTTGTATATTCTGGATATTAGTATCCTGTTGAATGAATAGTTTGCAAATATTTTCTCCCATTCAACAAATTTTCTCTTACTCTGTTCTTTTTGTGTGCAGAAGCTTTTTAGTTTAATTAAGTCCCATTTGTCTATTTTTGTTTTTGTTGCCTGTGCTTTTGAGGTCTTAGTCATAAATTCTTTGCCTAGACCAAAGTCCAAAAGAGTTTTTCCTAGGTTTTAGTATTTTTAAAGTTCCAGTTCTTACGTTTAAGTTTTTAATCCATCTTGAACTGATTTTTGTATATGATGAGAGATAAGGGTCCAGTGCCATTCTTCTGCAACTGGCTCTCCAATTTTCTCAGCACCATATTGAAGAGGGTGTCCTTTCCCCAGTGTAAGTTCTTGTTGGCTTTGTTGAAGATGAGTTGGCTGTAAATACGTGGCTTTATTTCTCAGTTCTCCATTCTGATCCGTTGGTCAATGTATCTATTTTTATACCAATATCCTGCTGCTTTGGTTACCAAAAACATAGAATGGATGATTACATTCATATCTCATAAACCCCTTGTGGCTTTCCATTGACTTTAGAAAAATATCCAGATTTTTCCACCACCTACAGGGTCTTACATTACCTGGTCCCTCCCTATCTCTATGCATCCATTATATAACACTCATCACTTTACTCAATTAACTCAAATAACTTACTCTCATTTTCTGAAATTGCAGTCTTATTCTTGACTTAAGCTTTTGCATTTGCTATTCTCCTAGATTGGGGCATTCTTGCCTTATATGATTATTCGGGTCTGAGCTCAAATACTGCCTCTTGAGATCTTCTCCAACAATCAAACCTATTTTCTTTCTTTCTTCCGTCCCTTCCTCCCTCCCTCCCTCCCTCCCTTCCTTCCTTCCTTTTCTTTCTCTCTCTCTTTTTTTTTTTTTCCCAAGATGGAGTCTTGCTCTGTCGCCCAGAGCTGGAGTGCAATGGTGCAATCTTGGCTCATTGCAACCTCCACCTCCCCAGTTCAAGCAATTCTCCTGCCTCAGCCTCCTGAGTACCTGGGATTACAGATGCGCACCACCACGCCCAGCTAATTTTTGTATTTTTAGTAGAGACAGGGTTTCACCATGTTGGCCAGGCTGATCTCAAACTTCTGATCTCGTCATCCACCTGCCTGAGCCTCCCAAAGTGCTGGGATTACAGGCGTGAGCCACCGTGCCCAGCTTCAAACCTGTTTTCTATTCTGCCTCCACTAAGCCTTTTTGATCAAATCATTCTGATGACTTTCTTCATGCGTTGTCACTATCTAAATTTACCAGTGGTCATTCTGTACCCTGGCCCACCTGCTGGGCTTGCCAGATAATAGCTGTTTTCATGAGTCCACAGGAAAAATTTATCGTTCTCATCACTCGTCTACTCAGGGTGGCACTCTCAATTTCTGATGGTTATTTTATTACTGCCCTCTCTATTTTATGTACTGTCTCCTTCTGAAACTGCTCTGGTGTAGACTCTGGAACTATTTCTATTTACGCCACCCCAACCTCCAACTACTTCAATGGAAACTGTAGTTTATAGTATTCTGTCTCCTAGGTAAGCTGTATGTGTGAGCTATGGGTAATTTTTATTTACTCTTCTTGTTAGCCTATGTGGGGGTTTGTTTGTTTGTTTTTTGTTTTGTTCTTTTTTTTTTTTTTTGAGACAGAGTCTCACTCCGTCGCCCAGGCTGGAGTGCAGTGGTGCAATCTTGGCTCACTGCAACATCTGCCCCCCGGGTTCAAGCGATTCTCCTGCCTCAGCCTCCCAAGTAGCTGGGATTACAGGCGCCTGCCACCGCGCCTGGCTAATTTTTGTATTTTTAGTAGAGACAGGGTTTCATCATCTTGGCCAGGCTGGTCTTATACTCCTGACCTTGTGATCCACCCACCTCAGCCTCCCAAAATGCTGGGATTACAGGAGTGACCCACTGCGCCCGGCCACCTGTGTGTTTTTTAGAACATATGTGGATAGATTGAAATTGCCATTAATTCTACAGGTTATGCCATTAACTTTAAAAATATATGTTAAGTTAATGGCATAACCTGTAAAATATATTTTAAAAATTAAAAGTTAAATATATTTTAATATATATTTTGCATCCAAACGAAACACTGTATCATTTCAAATGATATTTAACAAATTATACTAATATTTTCATAATTTAAAATAAAGGTGTTTGACTTAGTAAATGAAAAAAACTAGAAAAAAATTATCCATTTATATATGAAAGACATTATAAACAACATTTATAGGACTTTAATATGTTGATCTAAATTAAACATACATAACTTAAAATTATATTCTATCATATAAGAAATTTGAAAGATTATATACAGTCATCCCTTAGTAAACATGGGAGATTGGTTCTAGGACTTCTCAAGTGTACCAAAATCCCTGCATACTCAAGTCCCAGAGTTAACTCTGTAGAACCTATGTATATGAAAAGTCAGCCCTTTGTATATGTGGGTTTCACATCTCGTGAATACTGTATTTTCAATCCATGTTTGGTTGAAAAAAATCTGCAGAAAAGTGGATCCTCACAGTTCAAACCTGTGTTGTTCAAAATATTTCTGTTTAAGTTTTCTAAAAAAGAAAAATCTGGAAAAGTTCTAATACCATTCAGCCAATACAGTGTAAAATTAATTATCTGCCATGTACAGTAAAATCCCGGAATGAAGACAATGTAAATAAAAATAATTATTCTTGGAATGCCTCTTTGATAAATCATGAGTAGTTCACCAAGAGATCTCAATAACTGGTGCTAAATTTAAATCCATTTTCATCCATCTGATGCTTTAAGTGTTCACTTTCAAATGCTTCCTAGTAAAGGTGAAAGACTATATAATTTCTAAAGGTTTCTTGGAGTTCAGATGACCATAAATACATAGTCAATACACACAATATAGTGAGGTTAGGAAATTTGGGTTTGTATTCTCAGAGGTCTGGATGGAAGTTCAGCATCAACACTCATTCACTGAGTTTGGGTCATTTAGCTCCATTCAACTTTGTTTTTTTCACCAGCATCATTAAAAAAATAATAATAGGCCGGGCATGGTGGCTCATGCCTGTAATCCCAGCACTTTGGGAGGCTGAGGCGGGTAGATCACGAAGTCAGGAGATCAAGACCATCCTGGCTAACACGGTGAAACCCCATCTCTACTAAAAATACAAAAAAAGAAAAAAAACTAGCCAGGCGTGGTGGCGGGCACCTGTAGTCCCAGCTACTCGGGAGGCTGAGGCAGGAGAATGGCGTGAACCCAAGAGGCAGAGCTTGCAGTGAGCCAAGATCATGCCACTGCACTCTACCCTGAGGGACAGAGCAAGACTCCATCTCAAAAAGAAAAAGAAAAAAAAAAGAAAATAATAATAATACAGCATTTATTTTGTATTAATGCTGGCAAGAGTTAAAAGATAATGTAATTAATGGTATCTGCTTTAAAATATTAGCTATCACTGTAATCATCACATAACAGAAAAGGCCTGGCACAGTGGCTTATGGCTGTAATCCCAGTGCTTTCAACTGCTGAGGTGGGAGCATAGCTTGAGGCCAGAAGTTTGCAACATGCCTGGACAACATAGCAAGACCCCTGTCTATACAAAAAATTTTCTGAATTAGCTAGGTGTGATGGCATGTGCCTGTAGTCCTAGCTACTTGGGAGGCTAAGGCAAGAGGACTGCTTGAGCTGAGAAGTTCAAGACTGCAGTGATCTATGATTGTACCACTGTGCTCCAGCCTAGGTGACAGAGCAAGACCTTATCTCTTAAAAAAAAAAAAAAATAGTGAAAAGATTTACCATGTGATTAAAAGTGATATATTCACTTTTGTGAGAAGGGCAATTTATTTGCATATAGTGGTAACTTCATTTTATTACCAGTTTAGGAGAAGTGATACATGCCAAAAAGAAAGAAAGAAAAAATCTTACGAAAAATCTCTTAAACATTCCATTCAATTTACTGGTATGATTGGATTGCCATTGCTGGAAAAATTAATAGTTATAAATAATATGAAAAGTTGTCTGGAGAAAAGCTGCCAGGTGTGGTGGCTCACACCTGTAATCCCAGCACTTTGGGAGGCTGAGGCGGGAGGATCACCTGAGGTCAGAAGTTCAATACCAGCCTGGCCATGGTGAATCCCCGTCTCTACTAAAGATACAAAAAATTAGCCGGGCGTAGTGGTGCGTGCCTGTAATTCCAGCTACTCAGGAGACTGAGGCAGGAGAATCACTTGAACCTGGGAGGCGGAGGATGCAGTGAGCTGAGATCACGCCATTGCACTCCAGCCTGGGCAACAAGAGTGAAACTCCGTCTCGAAGAAAAAAAGAGTTACAAGCCACGTTGTGACATTTCTGCCTTTACAATTCTTTCTGCAGGCTTATTACCTCCTGACACCTAACCTTTATGTAAGTGGCCAATTGCTCTTTGCTGACTACTCCCCGAGTGTTTGCTTTTACAAAGTAAATTGTATCCCACCGATAAGGGTGGTAGGAAATCTACCTTTAAATCTGAGAAGCCATGGTTGATGAGGGAAGGTGATATAGTCTGGATATTTGCCCCACCCAAATCTCATGTTGAATTGTAATCCCCACTGTTGGAGATGGGGCCTGATGAGTGGTGATTGGATCATAAGAGCAGATCCCTCATGAATGGCTTGGGCCATCCGTTTCGTGATAAGTGAGCTGTCGTTCTAAGTTCACATAAGATCTGGTAGTTTAAAAGTGTGGGGCACTTCCCCACCACTATCTCTCTCTTGCTCTTGCTTTTGCCATATGATGTGCCAACTCTCACTTTGCCTTCTGCCATGATTGAAAGCTCCCTGAGGCTTCCCCAGAAGCTGAGCAGATACCATTGCCATGATTTCTGTACAGTCTGCATAACTGTGAGCCAATTAAACCTCTTTTAAAATAAATTGCCCAGTCTCAGGTATTTATAGCAATTCAAGAAAGGCCTAACATAAAAAATTGGTACCAAGGAGTGGGGCATTGCTATAAGATACCTTAAAATGTGGAAGTGACTCTGGAACTAGGTACAGGGCGGAAGTTGGAAGAGTTTGGAGGGCTCAGGAAGGTAAGGGAAAGTTTTCAACTTCTCAGAGACTGGTAAAATGGTTGTGATCAAAATGCTGATAGTGATATGAACAGTGAACTCCAGGCTGACAAGGTCTCACATGGAAATGGGAAATTTATTGGGAACTGGAGAAAAGGTCGTGCATGTTAGGCCTTAGCAAAGAACCTGCCTGCATTGCATTCATGCCTTAAGGATCTGTGGAAGTTTGAACTTCAAACTGATGATTTAGGGTATCCGTTGGAAGGAATTTCTCAGAGACAGAGAGGAATTTCTGAGAGAGAGGAATTCAAGCAGACTGTGGAGCAACTACTTGCTAGAGAAATTTGCATTACTAAAAGGGAGTAAAGTGCTAATAGCCAAGAAAATAAGGAAAAGGCCTTAATGGCATTTCAGAGACCTTGGCAGCAGCCCCCTCCTCCCATCACAAACCCTGAGGCCTAGGAGGGCTGAATGGTTTCATGGGCCAGGGCCAGGTCATTGCTGTACTGTGAAATCTCAGGACACTGCTGCCTGCATCCAGGCAACTGCAGCTCCAGCAAGGGCTTAAAGGGGCCAGTTCAGGCTGCCACTTTGGAGAATGCAAGCCATTAAGCCTTTATGGCTTTCATGTGGTGTTAAGCCTGCAGGTGCACAGAATGTGAGAGTGAATGAGGCTTGGCAGCCTCCACCTAGATTTCAGAGGATGTATCAAAAAGCCTAGGTGTCCGGGCAGAAGCCTGCTGCAAGGGCAGAACTATCACAGAGAACCTCTACTAGGGCAGTGACAAGGGAAAATGTGGGATTAGAGTCCCCACACTGAGATTCCACTGGCTACTGCCTAATGGAGCTGTCAGAAGGGGGCCACCATCCTCCAGACCCAAGAATCATAGATCCACCAGCAATTTGCACTCTGTGCCTGGAAAAGTCACAGGCACTCAACTCCTGCCTGTGAAAGCAGCTGGGAGGGTTGCACCCTGCAAAGCCACATTTACAGAGCTGTCCAAGGCCTATGGAACTTATATGGTTTGGTCTGTGTCCCCAACCAAACCTCATCTTGAATTGTAATCCCAACCTGTCGAGGAAGGGACCTGGTGGGGGGTGACTGGATCATGGGGGTAGTTTCCCCGCTGCTGTTCTCATCATAGTGAGTGAGTTCTCACAAGATCTGATGGCTTAAAAGTGTTTGGCAGTTCCCCCTTACGCTGTCTCTCTTGCCACTAAGTAAGATATACCTTGCTTTCCCTTCACCTTCTGCCATGATTGTAAATTTCCACAGGTCTCTCCAGCCATGCAGAACTGTGAGTCAATTAAAGCTCTTTTGTTTATAAATTACCCAGTCTTAGGTAGTGTGTTTATAGCAGTGTAAGAAACAGACTAATACAGGAGCCCACCTCTTGCACCAGTGTGCCCTGGATGTAGGATATGGAGTCAAAGGAGATGACTTTGGAGCTTTGTGATGTAATGACTGTCCTGCTTGGTTTCAGACTTGTGTGGGGCTTGTAGCCCCATTTCTTTTGGCCAGATCTTCCCTTTTAGGACAGGAATGTTTATCCAGTGCCTATGCCCCCATTGTAAATAGCTTGTTTTTTATTTTACAGGCTCACTGTTGGAAGGAACTTGCTTTGTGCAAGATGAGACGTTGAACTTTGGACTTTTCAGTTAATGCTGCAATAAGTTAAGGCTTTGGGGGACTATTGGGAAGGCATAATTTTATTTTGCAATGTGAGAAGGACATGATATTTGGGAGAGGTCAGGTGCAGAATGACATAATTTGGATATTTGTTCCTGCCCTAATCTCACATTGAGTTGTAATCCCCAATGCTGGAGATGGAGCCTGGTGGGAGGTGTTTAGATTATGGAGGCTGATTCTTCATTACTGGTTTGGGTCATCCCCTGGGTGATAAGTGAGCTCTCCCTCTGATTTCACATGAGATGCAATTGTTTAAAAATGCGGGTCACTTCTCCCTTCACCAGCTCTTTCTCATTTGCTCCTGCTGTCGCTATGTGATGTGCCTGCTCCCACTTCACCCTCTACCATGATTTAAAGTTCCCTGAGGCTTCCTGAGAAGCCAAGAAGACACCATTGCCATGCTTACCGTACAGCTTGAAGAACTGTGAGCCAATTAAAACTCTGTTCTTTATCAATTACCCAGTTTTGAGTATTTTTTATAGCCATGCAAGAATGGCCTTATAAAGAAAGTATGGCTAAATTTCCTAGGTACCTATGGATTTGTGCCTCAAGAGGCTGCTTCAGTCCTGCTTGTTCATGTGTTGTTAGGAAGCTTAGAATGCCTCATTTAAGTGGTTACATTTAGGGTGAAAAGAGGAATAAATTATTCTTAGTTGTCTGGTAAAAACTGTAGAGGCAGTTGAATGATGCGTTTGGTGGGTGGCAGCAAATGCATATCAAGATTGCCCTGTCTACAAGCTGATTCTAAAATCATGAAGGAAATGCAAAGAACCAAGAAACAGATACGGAGGCCTTACACAATATACTATCAAGATTGATTATAAAAACATAATAATTAAGATAGTATGCTACTGGTGTAAGAAGAAACAAGCTGCCCAGTGAACACAATGGACTCCAGAAATATACCCACACATATATGATCACCTTACACATGACAAAGGTAAAACTGGTATAGCAAGGAAGGGATGATTTTTCTCAAAAAATGGTGGTGGTCTGTTCTGATGTTGCTTGGAGAAAAAAAATGATGCTTGGCCAAATGGAAATTCATAAGGAAAAACTTTTAGCTTAAACCCTACCTCACACTATTAATAAAAATCAATTCATTAAGATTTCATATTTAAATATTTAAAACAAGAGTTTAGAAGAAAACATAGAGGGCTGGGCACGGTGGTCACGCCTGTAATCCCAGCATTTTGGGAGGCCGAGGTGGGCGGATCACAAGGTCAGGAGATCGAGACCATCCTGGCTAACACGGGGAAACCCCATCTCTACTAAAAATACAAAAAATTACCAGGCGTGGTGGCATGAGCCTGTAGTCCCAGTTACTCGGGAGGCTGAGGCAGGAGAATCGCTTGAACTTGGGAAGTGGAGGTTGCAGTGAGCCAAGATCATGCCACTGCACTCCAGCCTGGGTGACAGAGTGAGACACTGTCTAAAAATAGTAATAATAAAAAAAATGAAAAAAAAAGAAGAAAATACAGAACATTTCATGACCTTGGAGCAGACAAACATTTAAGCAAAATATGCTCACCATAAAGAACATCAGTAAACGTACTACCTTAAAATTAAGAGCTTTTTTCATCAAACATATTCTCACAACACAGTATATTGAACAAAGGAACTGTATACAGAACACAAAAATATATTTTAAAAAATTAACATGTCAGTATAAAAAAGACAAGCAACCCTCAGCCTCCTAAAGTGAGCAAGAGTTTGAACAGCTATTTCACACCAGGACAAAAACCAATAATCACCTGAAAAGTGCACAACCTCATGAATAATCAGTGAAATGAAAACTAATGCCATAAGGTACCACTACACGCCTACCAGAATAACATGAAAGACTGACACTACTAAGTTTGCTGAAGATGTTGGACAATTGGAACTTTGGAAAGTTGTTTGGCAGTATTCATTAAAAATGAACATGATGTATGTACTATGACCCTGCAATTCCATTCTTAATCTATCTAATGTTGCTATAAAATAATATCTGAGGCTAGGTAATTTGTAAAGAAAAGAGGTTTATTTGGCTCATGGTTCTGCAGTCTGTACAAGATGCATGGTACCAACGTTTGCTCATTTTTTTTTTCCAACTTTTATTTTAGGTTCAGGGCATACATGTACAGGTTATATGGGTAAATTCCATGTCATGGGGTTTGGTGTACAGATTATTTTGTGAACCAGGTAATAAGCATAGTACCTGATAGGTAGGTTTGTTTGTTTTTTGATTTAAGAGTGGAGGTTTAGTAGGTGAAAGAAAAAGAAAAGAGAACAGCTCTCTCTCTTGCAAGAGAGAGGGGAGCCAGAATGGGACTTCCCTGATAGGTAGGTTTTTTGAGCCTCCTCCCACCCCCAACCTTAAAATAGGCCTTGGTATGTACTGTTCCTTTCTTTGTATTCATGTGTATTCAATGTTTAACTCCCGCTTAGAAGTGAGAACATATTTTCTGTTCCTGTGTTAATTTGCTTAAGATAATGGCCTCCACCTCTATTCATGTTGCTGCAAAGAACGTGATTTCATTCTTTGTTATAACTGCATAGTAGTCCATCGTGTATATGTATTATATTTTTCTTATCCAGTCCACCATTGATGGGCATTTAGGTTATTCCAAGTCTTTGCTATTATGGATAGTGTTATGATACACATGTGCATGCATGTGTTTTTATGGTAAAACAATTTATATTTCTTTGGGCATATATCCAGTAATGGGATTGCTAGGTCAAATGGTAGTTGAGAAATCTCAAAACTGGTTTCCACAGTGGCTGGACTGATTTATATTCCCACCAACAGTGTATAAGTGCCCCCTTTTATCTGCAGCCTCATAACATCTTTTTTTCTTTTTTAACTTTTTAACAAAAGTCATTCTGACTAGTGTGAAAATGATATATCATTGTGGTTTTGATTTGCATTTCTCTGATAACTGGTAACAATGACCATTTTTTCATGTTTGCTGGCTTCTTGTATGTCTTCTTTCAAGAATTGTCTGTTCATGTCTTTTGACCATTTTTTAATGGGGTTGTTTGGTTTTTGCTTGTAAATTTGTGTAAGTTCCTTATAGGCTCTGGATAACAGACTTTTGTTGGGTGCATATTTTGCAAATATTTTCTCCCATTCTGTAGGTTGTCTGTTCACTCCGTTGATAGTTTCATTCACTGTGCAGAAAGTTTTTTGTGTAGTTACCATTTGTTAGTTTTTGTTTTTGTTGTAATTGCTTTTGGCATCTTCATCATGAAATCTTTGCCAGGGCCTATGTCCAAAATGGCATTTCCCAGGTTTTCTTCTAGGGTTTTTGTAGGTTTGGGTTTCACACTGAAGTCTTTAATCCATTTTGAGTGGATTTTTGCATATGGTGTGAGGAAGTGGTCCAGTTTCAATCTTCTGCATATGGCTAGCCAGTTATCCCAGCACTATTTATTGAATAGGGAGTCCTGTCCAAATTGCTTGTTTTTGTTAAATTTGTTGAAGATCAGGTAGTTGTAGATGTGCAACTTTTCTTCTGGGTCCTCTATTTTGTTCTATTGCTCTATGTGTCTGTTTTTGTACCAGCACCATGGTGTTTTGGTCACTGTAGCCTTCTAGTATAAAGTTGGGTAATGTGATGCCTCTAGCTTTGTTCTCTTTATGATTGCCTTGGCTGTTCAGGCTTTTTTGGTTCCATATGAATTTTAGAATACTTTTTTTTCTAATTCTGTAAAAAATGTCATTGGTCATTTGATAGGAATAGCACTGAACCTGTAAATTGCTTTGGGCCGTATGGCCATTTTAACAGTTGATTTTTCCTATCCATGAGCAAGGAATGTTTTTCCATTTGTGTTGTCTCTGATTTCTTTCAGCAGTGGTTTGTGCTTCTCATTGTAGCTATCTTTCACCTTCCTGGCTAGCTGTATTTCCTGAGTATTTTAATTTTTTGTAGCTATTGTGAATGGGGTTATGTTACTGATTTAGCTCTCAGTGTGGATGTTGTTGGTGCATAGAAATGCTACTAATTTTTGTACATTGGCTTTGTAACCTAAAACTTTGCTGAAGTTGCTTATCAGATCAAGCAACTTTTGGGCAAAGGCTATGGGCTTTTCTAGGTATAAAATCACATCATCTGAAAACAGATAGTTTGACTTCCTTTTATATTTGGATCCCTTTTATTACTTTCTCTTGCCTTATTTCTCTGGCTAGGACTTCCAGTACTATGTTGAATAAGGGTAGTGAGAGTGGACATCCTTGTCTTGTTCTGGTTCACAAGGGGAATGCTTCCAGCTTTTCCCTGTTCAGTGTGATGTTGGCTGTGGGTCTGTCATAGATGGCTCTATTACTTTGAGGTATGCTCCTTCAGTTCCTAGTCTGTTGAGGGTTTTTAACATGAAGGTATCATGAATTTTATTGAAAGCCTCTTCTGCACCTATTGAGATGATCATAAGATTTTTGTTTTTATTTCTGTTTATGTGATAAATCACATTTATTGATTTGTGTTTGTTGAACCAACTTCGCATCCCAGGGATAAAGCCTCCATTTTTGTGGTGGATTAGCTTTTTGATGTGCTGCTGGATTTGGTTTGCTAGTATTTTGTTGGGGATTTTTGCATCTATAGTCATCAAGGATATTGGCCTAAAGTTTTTGTTGTTGTTGTGTCTCTGCCAGGCTTTGGTACTGGAATGATTCTAGCCTCATAGAATGAATTAGAGAGGAGTCCCTCCTCCTCAATTTTTCATGGAATAGCTTCCGTAGTAATGGTACCAGCCCTTCTTTTTTTTTTTTTTTTTTGTATTTTTAGTAGAGACAGGGTCTCACCATGGTCTCAATCTCCTGACCTCGTGATCCGCCCGCCTCGGCCTCCCAAAGTGCTGGGATTACAAGCATGAGCCACTGCGCGGCCTTTTTTTTTCTTTTTTTTTTGAGTTGGAGTTTCGCTCTGTCACCCAGGCTGGAGTGCAGTGGCGTGATCTCGGTTCACTGTAAGCTCCGCCTCCCGGGTTCACACCATTCTCCTGCCTCAGCCTCCTGAGTAGCTGGGACCACAGGTGCCCGCCACCACACTGGCTAATTTTTTGTATGTGCCTGCCACCACGCCTGGCTAATTTTTTGTATTTTTAGTAGAGACAGGGTTTCACTGTGTTAGTCAGGATGGTCTCGATCTCCTGGCCTCATGATCCGCCTGCCTCAGCCTCCCAAAGTGCTGGATTACAGGTGTGAGCCACTGCCACTCAGCCCTTCTTTATCTGTCTGGTTGAATACATCTATGAATCCACCTGGCTCTGGACTCTGGTTGGCAGGCTTTTTATTACTGATTCAATTTTGTAACTTGTTATTGATCTGTTCAGGGTTTCAATTTCTTCCTGGTTCAATTTTGAAGGGTTGTGTGTTTCCAGGAATTTATCCATTTCTTGTAGGTTTTTTAGTTTTTGTACATAGAGGTGTTTGTAATAGTCTCTGAGGATTTTTTGTATTTCTGTGGGGTCAGTGGTAATGTCCTCTTTGTCATCTATGTGTTTATTTGGATCTTCTCTTTTTCTTTATTAGTCTAGCTGGCAGTCTATCAGTCTTATTTATTCTTTCAGGGAACCAACTTCTGGTTGCATTGATCTCTTGTATGGTTTTTCACATCTCAGTTTCATTTGGTTCAGCTCTGATTTTGGTTATTTCTTGTCTTTTGCTAGCTTTGGGGTTGGTTTGGCCTTGTTTCTTTAGGTCCTCTAGGTATGCTGTGAGGCTGTTAATTTGAGATCTTCCTAACTTTTTAATATGGGTGTTTAGCACTGTAAACTTTCCTCTTAACACTCTTCGCTGTGTCCCAGATTCTGCTACATTATATCTTTGTTTTTTCATTCATTTCAAATAATTTATTGATTTCTGCCTTAATTTCATAGTTTCCCCAAAAGTCATTCAGGAACAGGTTAATTTCCATGTCATTGTATAGTTTTGGGTGATTTTCTTAATATTGATTTCTATTTATATTGCACTGTGGCCTCAGAGTGTAATTGATATGTTTTTGCTCTCATATTTTTTTTCTTTCTGAGAATTGTTTTATGGCCAATGTATAGTCAATTTCAGAGTAGGTGCCATGTTCAAATGAGAAGAATGTATATTCTGTTGTTGTGTGGAGTGTTCTGTAGTTGTCTATTAGGTCCATTTGCTCAAGTGTTGAGTTCAGGTCTTGGAATATCTTTGTTGGTTTTCAACCTCAAAGATCTGTTTAATACTGTTAGTGTGGTGTTGAAGTCTCCCACTTTTATTGTGTGGTTATCTAAGTCTCTTTGAAGGTCTCTAAGAACTTGTTTTATGAATCTGGTTGTTCCAGTGTTAGGTGCATATTTAAGATAGTTAACTCTTCTTGTTGATGTGAACCCTTAATCATTGTGTAATGCCCTGGTCTCTCTGTGTTTGTTGGTTTAAAGTCTGTTTTGTCTGAAATTAGAATAGCAACCCCTGTTCTTTTTTAATTTGCTTCATACATTTTTCTCCATCCCTTTACTTTGAGCCTATGGGTGTCATTGCATATGAGGTGGATCTCTTGAAGACAGCATACAATTGGGTCTTGCTTCTTTATCCAATTTGACACTCTGCGTCTTTTAAGTGGGGTGTTTAGCCCACTTATGTTCAAGGTTAATATTGATATGTGCAGATTTGATCCTGTCATCATGCCGGTAGCTGGTTGTTATGCAGACTTGTGTGGTTGCTTTATAGTGTCAATGGGCTATGTACTTAAGTGTGTTTATGTGGTGGATCTTAACAATATTTTATTTCCATATTTAGTACTCTTTTAAGGACCTCTTGTAAGGCAGGTCTGGTGATAATGAATTTTCTTAACATTTGTTTGTCTGAAAATAATCTTCTTTCACTTATGACGCTTAGTCTGGCTGGATATGAAATTCTTAGTTGGAATTTCTTGTCTTTGAGAATGCTAAATATAAGGCCCTAATCTCTTCTGACTTGTAGGGTTTCTGCTGAAAGGCCCATTGTTAGTCGGATGGAGTTTATTTTGTAGGTGACCTGCCCCTTCTTTCTAGTTGCCTTTAATACTTTTTCATCTTGACACTGGAGAATCTGATGACTATGTGTCTTGGGGATGGTTGTCTTGTAGTACCTTGCAGGGGTTCTCTGCATTTCCTGAATTTGAATGTTGACCTCACTAGTGAGACTGGGGAAATTTCCGTAGACGAGATCCTCAAATATGCTTTCCAAGTTACTTGCTTACTCTCTTTTCTCTTTCAGGGATGCCAATGAGCCATAGGTTTGAGTCATAGGTCTTTTAATATAATCCCATATTTCTCAGAGGTTTTGTTCATTCTTTTTTATTCTTTGTTCTCCATTTTTGTCTAGGTTTCAAACGACTGGTCTTCAAGCTCTGAGATTCCTTCCTCAGTTTATCTATTCTGCTATTAATAAATCTGATCATATTATGAAATTCTTGCAGTGAGTTTTTCAGCTCTAGCAGATCTGTTTGGTTCTTTCTTAAAATGGTTATTTTGTCTTTCAGCTCTCATATTGTTTTATTGGATTCCTTCAATTCCTTGGATTGGGTTTTGACTTTCTCTTGAATCTCAATGATTTTTGTTCCTATCTAAATTCTGAATTCTGTAGCTGTCACTTCAGCCATTTAAGCCTGGTTAAGAAGCATTGTTGGGTTACTAGTGTGGTTGTTTGGAAGTAGGGAGACAATCTGGCTTTTTGAGTTGCCAGAATTCTTGCGCTGGTTCTTTCTCACCTGTGTGTGCTGATGTTCCTTTAATCTTTTGAAATTGCTGTTTGTTTTTTTTTTATAGGGTTTTTTGCTTTTATCTTTTTTTTTGAGACGGAGTCTTGCTCTGTTGCCCAGGCTGGAGTGCAGTGGTGTGATCTCAGCTCACTGCAACCTCCACCTCCCAGGTTCAAGAGATTCTCCTGCCTCAGCCTCCTGAGTAGCTAGGATTACAGGCATGCATCACCATGCCCAGCTAAGTTTTGTGGTTTTAGTAGAGACAGGGTTTCACCATGTTGGTCAGGCTGGTTTCAAACTCCTGATCTTGTGATCCGCCCACCTTGGCCTCCCAAAGTGCTGGGATTATAGGTGTAAGACACCATGCCTGGCCTGCTTTTATCTTCTTTGATGCCCTAGAGGGTTTGACTGTGGTGTAAGTGGCGGCACAGTGGGGTGTGCCTGTGTCAGCAGAGGTCGGGTACTGGTGGGAGCAGGATAGTGAGACCACCCGTGGGTGCTGGCAAATGGTGCAGGGAGGTTGTGGTGGGAGGAGGCTGTTGGTGTGTGTGTGCCCACCGGTAGGGGCCAGTCTGCTGGAACTCTCTAGCAGTTAGGTATGGTCTGCCTGTAAAGGAGCTATGTTCGCTGCCACTGGGGAGCACCCTGGTTGGGCATCTGTGGCTGTGCTGCAAATGGGCATGGCCAGGCAGGGATCCCAGAGAGGCCAGCAGATTAGAGAAGCAGGGGCACTCAGGTAGACTGGCCTTGTCCCAAGGGCAAGACCACCCTGCTCTGTCCAGGTGTGACAGCTGACAAAGCCAGTCACCACTGGCCCCACAGAAATACAAAAAATCCTCAGAGACTGTTACAAACACCTCTATGTACAAAAACTAAAAAACCTACAAGGAGTGTGGTGAGCCCTAGGGGATGGGTGTCCTTAGTTGCACTCCGCTGTAGCCATTCCCATGCCAAACCCTCTGGGTTCTGCAAAGGCTGGAGTCCTTTCCCTGCCACTGCTCCAAACAACTCTCCCTGTCAGCTTAAATGTCCATAGGGGTTGTGGGGTTTCCTGCAGTTAGGATTCTGGAGGTCCATGGTGACAGTGGGTCACTCGTCTATTTAACTCACCCCTTACCCAGGAGCCACTGGGGACCAGGAACAAATCCTAGTGCTCACCTGCCCTGGGCAGGGTTCCCAGCTTCCTTCCCCTTGAGCCCAGTGTCTGTATTTTCCCTCTGTCCACTCTCAACACCCTCCTTCCAAAGATCTGCTCATGGTGTGCCAGTTTTCTTGATGGTCTGGTCTCTTGGTGAGAGATGCTCTTCCTGGCACCATCCCCAACTCTTTTAGATTTCTCTAAGCATTACTGTACTGATCTTCAATGTTCTGGTATTCCTCTGTTTCCACTTCCTGGTTCTGGAGTGTACTGGTATCTTCCCTACACATCTCCCAACACTTGCAGGTAACAGGGTGACACAGCAAAGGCAAAGGAGCAGTAGAGAGTAACCGAGCAGCGGACATGTAGGCATAGAAGACAAAGGCCCAGTGAGATCCTGCAACGTTTGCTTCTGATGAGGGCCTCAGGCTGCCTCCACTCATGGTGGAAGGCAAAGGAGAGCTGGTGTGTAGAGATCACATGGTGAGAGAAAGCAAAACTAGGGGAGGTGCCAGGCTCTTTTCAACAACCAGGTGTCGTTGTTAATCGGCAACAACAATTAACTTGTCCTTGGGAACTAACTGAGCAAGAACTCACACTCCCACCACAGTAAGGCATTAATCTATCCATCAGGGACCCGCCCCCATGACCCAAACACCTCCCATTAGGCCCTACCTCCAACACTGGGTATCAAATTTCAATATAAGATCTAGAAGGACAAACATTCAAACTGTAGCACATTCCTAAGCAGAAGTATGTACCTATGCGCACCAAAATTCATGTACTGGAATATCTGGATCAGTACTAGTTTCCAAATGATAAATGAACCAAACAGCTGTCAGATAAATAGTATGTGGTTTATTCACACAATGGAATATTATACAACCATGAGAATGAAAAACCATGTACAAATACATGCAACAAAAATCTCACAAACATAATATTGGTGAAAAGAAACCTGATACAAAGAATGCATAATTCCATTTATATATCTCCCCAAACCAGACAGAACTAATCTATGCTCTTAGAACTCAGGATAGTGGTTTCCCTTGGAGAGGTAGTTAACTGGAAAGGAATCTGACGGGGGGCTTCTGGGGTGCCGATTGTATGCACGTGCTCCATTTGTGAAAAATCACTGATGTGTTTTTATAGTTACACTTTAATAAAAAGTTAAACAAAATGATTTGCCTCTGTCTGGATACTCGACTCAAAACTGAAAAAAATGTCTCCTCTCTCAGCCTCTCACTTTGGCTACACTCTCGTACTGGCATTCTCAGCTCCTGCCACTTGCAAATGGTGAGGGTGGGAAGAGAACCCTTTTCCCTATCATGCAGGCTAAACTAGATTTGCTACAGGTTGGGCTGCTAAAGGAGGTGGTCTACCAAACTGAAATTCAAGTCTTACCTCTGCTTCCTGCCAGTGCACTCAAGTGCTGTCTTGCTCTCTCTAACCCCCTCTTTCAACAAAGCCCCTTACTCAGAAATAAACACTCCTCCCAGGGAACATCTAAGTAAGTATCAACGTTTTGAACCAAAAGGATGGAGCTCTAATAGTCAGCATCTCAAGCTGCAGGTGGTGGATGGGTGAGGAGTCATCTGGGCTGACACCCGTGGAGGTATATAACAAGCACTTGGAGGGCAGGCCCGACTTGAGGAGGGGGTGTGAAAATCCTGGCTGTCCTTTGGGCAAGTCTGTATTCTCTATGACTCAGTTTCCTCATCATTAAAATGGGAATAATGGTGCTGAGATGTTATAACAATCAAAATGAGTTACCACAGGTGAAGAATTTAGCAAAGTGACTGACTTAGGTAGGAGGCTAATAAACATTAGCTGTCGGCTCAGCTTTGTCCAAGGTATGCTGCCCCCAAAAAAGCACAACCCAGGAGAAGTCCAGGGAGCAGCGTATTTTAGGGCTTGCTCAAGTCTCCACAGCCAAACTATGGAGAGTACCCTTGGGTGTCCTGTGCTTCCTCAGTACCGTGGTGAGGCACAGGCACTAAGGAGTGGGGTGACTTTAGGCCTACATGGGAGCAGAGGACAAACTGAGAAGCACAAGAGGGAGGGAAGAACTGACAGTGCCCTGGGATCCAGTCCTGTATGTATCTGCTAAATATCCTTACACAAGTGTAGTAGCCTTCGCACTGGTTGCCTTCAAAGAATTAGGAATGTCGTTGTGTCAGAGGGTGGGGAATGAAAACACTTGTCAAGTGTGCAGTGTTTGATATAGCAGCAACTAGGGAGGTTCTAACATCACACACTTGTACTTCCTATTTGACCAACAGGCCATCAAGTACCACAGGCATTTTGGTACAACTTCTATTATTGGGGCCTGGTCCCTGGATTTGGCCTCTATTTTGCAGACCCTAGAGACCCTCTGTGGTGACTGGCTCGAGATAACCCAAATGCACAAGACCTGAGGTAGACAACAGAAAGTCAGTTTTTCAACAAAAAACAATGTTCGGTAGCTAGAATATTCACACTGGCATTTTCACCCTGCAGGCAGACCTATACAAGTAGCCAAACCTTCATCACAAAGATTCTTGAAGAGTGCTTGAATACAAATCAAAATGACATAATGGCACTAAGCTAAAAAACAGGCTGAAAAAGAAATTCCCAAGAGAGTTAACAAAACTGGATACCTGGCCATCTCATGGCTGAGCAACTTTGTCTTCTTTTCTGTGATGCTGACCAGTATACTCCCAACTCTGCTCTGATCCTCTATTAACATGTGAAGTCAGACAGCCGTCATGCTCCCTCAATTTCCAAGTGTGGATGGGGGAGCAGGCTGGGAAACTCACTGTGCTGGCAATCTACCTTTCAGTCATTTCAAGAATGCATTAACATAAGTGAGAGTCTCCACCCAATGTTTTCTCCGGCTGAAGGCCAATTTCTTTGGAGAGTAACCCTGGACCCAGAGAGCCTGCCTGGGTACTGAAGGCACAGCAGGGCCAAGCCTGATGGTGCAGTGACTCTGCAGAGAGTCACTCTCACAGAATTGCAATACTTTCCGCGGGTTAGAACACGGCTCCCTCAGAAGTGGTTAAAAACTGCCAGCTCCTCTCCCTGAACACAAGCCACTAGTGCTTTCTCAAGTATATTCTAGGCCCAAAGAATTCAACATCAGCATTCTTGGTTAAATCACAATCCAGCCATGTTCCCAGATCAATCATTGCAATCCCCAGTTCCGTCATTCCCACCAATAGCTGGTTAGGTCTTCATTTCTAATTCCATTCTCAGAGGATAAACTGCATGGCAGGTCTGGGAGTGCCCCACTTCACTGAGCTTGCGGCAACAGGTGCTCTTCCTGGCCCGACGGTGGAAAGCCATGCCCCCCTAATAGTTGCCATAAGTCCTGAATAGAATAGCGAACATTTAGACGCAAGGTTTATCGAGGAAGAGTCCTACTAGCTCCCTTCCACCTTGGTGATCGGAGAGGATAGGCAGGGGATGCCTTTTCTAGTCCTCTTCCTAACAGTTCGTAAGTCAATGTCCAGAAACTTAATTGTAACAAGGAGACACAGGGGCTTGGGGCGGGGGGGAGGGGGGTGCGGGGTGGTGGAGGAAGAACTGGTAAGGCAAGAGACAGGCAAAGCTCAAGGAGGAAGGTGGTGCCTAAACACAGTGCCTGCAGGTGTGGCTCCAGTAAGCCTCCCCGACACCAACAACAGTGGGTTCGGTCCCCAGAGCATCTTCTCAGATCTAATCTTGCTCTCTGCTCCTTTCTGTTCACTGAAGGCCTTACTTAGGAACTCTACCTTTCTGTTCTCCCTGCTTTGTATTACCACTGGCTACTCCATCGTTTGGAGGATTCTTCTCTCCCCCAGATTACCCATGGCGTGGAGGAGGTTTCAGGCTAAAAGTACATGTATTATTATTACCTGTTAATTAAGACCAGTAAATGTGAACAGAGGAAATAATGATGATGCTTTTCCTGTACCTACAAAGCTATCAATATACTTCCTGGCACTGCCCTAAAATGAAAACGAACCTGCATATGTGACAGGAAGACTTCCTTTCCCTACCTCACTGACATCATTTACAAACCTTTCCTAGCTAATGACAGCCACCAGAGTCAGATGCAGTATTACTTATTTCCCAAATGACTTAAGGCAAAAAGACTTATTTTTGTAAACTGGTAACACTTTGTGGAGATTCACAGGCTGCAGAAGGAACTGAAATGAGGAAACCCATATTTTCTTGCTAAAAGTTTGCAACTCTTACACCATGAACAGTTAACAGATGTACACTAACGAAGACACTATGTTTTTAAAACAAGTATTGTGAATTAATACAGAAAGTAATGTTTTTGTAAATCATGGCTTAATAATTTAAAAAAGAATACTCAATTGCTCTGCTTCATTCTTGAAGTTCTTCACTACATCTACATCTAAAAACTGGCAAGTTTTCCGAATGGTGGTGTAAAGTAAGGACAACAGTTCACGTAAGTACCAGTTTTGGAAAAGCAGTCAATTACACAAGTGACAATTTTAACAATGGCTCCTATGGTGCAAAGTGCTGAGGTTGTAACAGAGGAACAGGTATTGCTTATTTCTGAAGTGGGTACACGGCATCAGATGGTGAGAATATTCCTATTGCAGTTCCGTGTATAAATTTGGAAAAAATGTGCAACATGTTTACATGGGAGGGATTTTCACTAAATTCTGAGAAAAATAACTATGGCACCATTTGTTCAATGAAGAAAGGTAAATGTGTCTAATCACAATCTTGATAACTGGAAATATTAATTGCTATGGTAGCAATTTCTCAAAAGAAAGCCCCAAAATTCCAAAATTCTATGCTGCCACTTAAGATGTTCTAACCAGCTCCTGAATTGCAGCATGTTAATGATTATTTCAAAATGCAATAAATTGCTAAAATTTTAGCTAAGTAACTTTTATGAGCATCTGAAATTGAGTTTTAAACTTATAACTTAACAATACATATTGAACACTTACATTCAACTGTACAGACCATTAAATGTTGAAAAATGCTATATAACAAAACCATAGAAATGAGCATACTATGAAAATGCTCTCTGACCAATTCTACAACTGCAATAAATTGAATACCGTAAACACACACAGGACAAATCTGAGCACTGTGGAAAGAGTTTAGTTGCTTTAACAAGTCATATTATATTTTTATGAGCTAAAATCATAGAGGCAAATGGAAACCTTAGAACATTACCTAAAAATAGATTTTTAAAGACAGAGGTCCCAACTCATTCTTATATATACATGCGAAAGTTCATCTGTCACAGACAGCAAATGTTGGATTTCTACACTGGAGTTTCTGGCAGCATCCTGCACATTTAGAATTAAAATCAACAAACAGAGAAATATCAAATATATCGAGATGAGTTGTTCAAATTTGTGCAGGACAAAACACAGCCCCTCTGGGACTCCTGCCTACGTGCTCACTGCTGTTTCTCAAAGGCAAACACCAAGTAAATACCTAAAGAGGAAATAAATAAGAGTTTAGTTTCTCATATGATTACAATAAATAAAACAATCTGTCTTGTTCATAATTTGGTGAAAATTCTTAGGCTCTCAAGCAGCTTCTGAAGAGGAAAATCCCCGTTAATTCTAAGAGTTCCTCCATTATTTGAATCATTTTTAGGCAGACATGGGATGGCATTTGTTTACTTTAAAACAATTATCTACTTACTATAATACTCAGTGACATTGCAGCCCATGGGAAAACCAGTTCAACAGCTCTAAAAATCAGTTTAAGGTAAGAAACATAAAAGTATAACTAAATTAAAAGTATAACAAATTAAAATTATAATAAAATTAAATTTTAAATAAAAAGTATAACAAAGAAAACTAGAATTAAGAATATTAAAGATATTTTAGAAAACTAGAATTAAAGGAACATACATAACATGACATGTTAACAATTCACCCAATTATCCAATTATTGTGTTGTAGGGCCTTGTGAAGAAAGTAAGCCAAAAGCTCTATGACAATTAATACCTAAGAGATATTATTTCTATTTTGCTTGTATTGGCCCCAAGAGCTCTCTCCCTGAAATAAGGTTTCCTGCTTTGACTCAAAGACAGCTAAATGAATTTAGGATTCCTTGTTCTGAATCAAGTTGAAACCTATTAAAGGCATACCTAGCTTTATTTAGCTTTACAAATTGGTGTTTTTTACAAATTGTAGGTCTGTGGCAACACCACATCAAGCAAGTCTACTGGCACCATTTTTCCAACAGCACATGCTCGCTTCGGGTTTTTATGTCACATTATGGTAATTCTTGCATTATTTCAAACTTTTCCATTATTATTTGTCATGATGATCTGTAATCAGTCATCTTTGCTGTTATTACTGTAATTGTTTTGGGGTGCCACAAACTTTATAGAGGTGCCTTTATAAGATGGAGAACTCACAAATGTCATGTGTGCTCTGACTGCTCCACTAATTAGCTGTTCCCTCATCTCTCTCCCTCCCTCTCCTTGGCCTATCTGTTCCTGGAGATACAACAATATTGAAATAAGGCCAGTTAATAATCCTATAATGGTCTCCACATGTTCAAGTGAAAGGAAGACTTGCACATCTCTCACTTTAAATCAGAAGCTAGAAATGATTAAGCTTAGTGAAGAAGGCATGTAAAAAGCTAAAATAGGCAAAAAGCTAGGCTTGAAATCAGCCGTTATGAATGCAAAGGAAAAGTTCTTAAAATAAAAGTCTACTCCAATGAACACACTGGAATAAGAAAGCAAACAGCCTTACTGCTGATTTTCAGAAAAAGTCTGAGTGGTCTGCAAAGATCAACCAGCCACAACATTCCCTTTATCCAAAGCCTGTTTCAGAGGCCCTAACTCTCTTCAATTCTATGAAGGATGAGAGAGTTGAGGAAACTGCACAAGCAAAGTCTGAAACTAGAAGTTGGTTCAGGAGGTTTAAGGAAAGCAGCCACCTTCATAATGTAAAAGTGCAAGATGATACAGCAAGTGCTGATGTAGAAGCTGCATCAAGGTATGCAGAAGACCTAGCTAAGATCATTGATGAAGGTGGCTACACTAAATAAGATCTTCAATGAAGACGAGACAGTCTTCTATTAGAAGATGCCATCTAGGACTTTCATAGCTAGAGAGAAGTCAATACCTGGTTTCAAAGCTTCAAAAGACAGGGCGACTCTCCTGTTAGGGGCTAATGCTGCTAGTGACTTTAAGGTGAAGCCAATGCTCATTTATCCTTCCAAAAATCCCGAGGCCCTTAAGAATTATGTAAAATCTGCTCTGCTCATGCTCTATAAATGGAACAAAGCCTGGATGACAGCATATCTGTTCACATTACGGTTTACTGAGTATTTTAAGCCCACTGTTGAGACCTACTGCTCAGAAAAATAAAATTCTTTTCAAAATATTACTACTGCTCATTGGCAATGTACCTGGTCACCCAGGAGGTCTGATGAAGATGTACAAGGAGATTAATGTTATTTTCATGGCTGCTAATACAACATCCATTCTGCAGCCCATGGATCAAGGGATACTTTTCATTTTTAAGTCTTATTATTTAAGAAATACATTTTGTAAGGCTATAGCTGCCATAGTGATTCCTCTGATGGATCTGGATGAAGTAAATTAAAAACTTGATGGAAAGGATTCTGCATTCTACGTATCATTAAGAATGTTCATCCTTCATGGGATGAGGTCAAAATATCAACATGAACACAAGTTTAGAAGAACTGGATTCCAACCCTCATGCATGACTTCAAGGGGTTCAACACATCAGTGGAGGAAGTAGTTGCAGACAGGATGGCAACAACAAGAGAACTAGAATTAAAAGTGGAGCCTGCAGATGTGACTGAATTGCTGCAATCTCATGATCAAACTTGAACAAATGAGGAGCTGCTTCTTACGGATGAGCTTGAGATAGAATCTACTTCTGATAAACACATTGGGAACATTGTTGAAATGACGAGGATTTTGAATATTAATATTACAACGCTATCAAACAGCACTGCATGCTACAGAGAAATCTTTTGTGAAAGAATGGTCAATCAATGAGGCAAACTTCATTGTCTTAACTGCCACAGCCACACCAATCTTCAGCAACCACCATCCATCGAGAGTATTTCCGTCATGGAGGAAAGACCCTTCAGCAGCAGAAAAGATTCGGATTCACCAAAGGTTCAGATGATCATCAGCATTTTTTTACCAATGAAGTATTTTTAAATTAAGGTATGTACATTGTTTTTACACACAACACTACTGCACACTTAACAGACTACAGTACAGTGTAAACATAACTTTTATATGCACTGGGAGACCAAAAAATCTGGGTGACTTGCTTTATTGTGGTGGTCTAGAACTGAACTTGCAGTATCTCCAAGATATGCCTGTATATCTTCTAATAAAATACCAATAGATTTTAGGGCAAGAAAATACCTGAAAAGGTGACAAATCCTGAAAACATCACAAGGATGTTCGGGGCATGTGCTAAGATACTCAACAGTGAGTCAATATCAAGTCCATCTAAGCTGGAGGCCTCACTCCTTGAGATGACTTCTTTTGAAGGGAAGGTAGATGAACACAGCTAACTGCCTGATGGCCTCCCAAGACTCCAGCTTCTTGCTCTTCCAACCCAACTTGTACAGGAATACCATAGCAGTTTTTCCAAAATACTACTTTGGTCATGCTACTATCTGCTCCTTATTTACTGGTTTCCAATTTCTTTTAGTTGAAATGAAATGTGGCTAGTAGCACAGTGATTGTACAGAAAACAGGAAGGGTGTTCATCAATTCTGCGGTTCTTGCCAGAAGGTAAGGAGACAAAGCAGTCCCCAGCACTTGCAGCACATCAGCATGCACAGCATGTCAGCACTTACAGCTGGCCAGTATCATTCATGCTGTCCCCCACTTTGTGTGACCTTTGTGCAGTCCAGCCCTGCCAAATCTCACCCCCCACACGCCCATACCAATTGCAAACAACCCCTCAGTCCTGTCCTGTCCTCATTTAGGGTCACTTGAAACCACTAACATGCTAGAGTCTGATTTTCAATACATAATACCAACTTTCTTCCTAACTTGAAACTCCTAAAAAGTCCCACTTACTGTATAAAATGCCTTCTATGCAGGCATTTCCATTGGGATTTAAAAAAAATCAAATCGTGAACCACTTCCACTTCCAGAAATAAATCAATAGCAATTCTCTCCTTTCTCATTTAAAGCCATCTTCTAGAGGAGCAGCAGTTCTGGTGATAGCTTAATGATCACACCAGTAGAAGTCTAAAATGTAGCCTGGGCCTTTTAGACTCGTGATGGCATGCAAAATACGCTCAACCCACGAAGCCCTCTAGCTTAGAACAGAGCAATTCATCAAACAGCCAAACAATCCTGGGGTGCTACACCCGAGGTGCAATTTGGCCACTGCTCTCTTCACATGTCCAGCCCATCTCTTCCAATTGTCTGGGGCCATCTAATTTTTCATTTGTACATGATGACTAAAGTCCACACTTAATAATATAAAAATACAGTTCTAAGCCACAGCCAGTACCACCATCATGATGACTCGTGATCAAAATTTACACTCTACTTTGGGACCAGCAGGATGTCTAAGACAGGCAACCAGTCTCCACTGCAGGGAAAAAGTAATAAAATTCATAGTTTATGCACATGCTCACCAGTGTGTCAAGCATGATCATATGTGTATAACATCCTCCAGTCCGATTTCTAGTAATAGTACCAATGTTCAGAGACAAAAAGCCTCAAAATACTGGTCTTGCTTGACTCCTTTCCTCTTCTCTATCCAACTCAGGAAGTCTTACTAGATTTTCCTTTTGCCAGGCTTCCATGAAACCAGAGTTAAAATGACAGATCACTTAGGTAAGCTAACCACAGGTTAGCTCTGTGATCTTAGCTAAGTTTTTAGTTTTTCTCATCTGTGAAAGGACATATAATACTCTACTCATAAAGTCATTGTGAGGATTAAATGAGTTACAACATGTGAGTTATTATAAGGATTAAAAACATCACATGCACCTGCACGTGTTCAACACTCAGTAATATCAATATTACTACTACATCCCAGATGTCATTAGTTTTCATTAAGCTCTCTTTCACCTTTGTTCCCCACTACAGTATCATTAGCACTTAAAAGTTTGCCTAGTAGTATGTTTATTTGTGCCTGTTCCTTCCATTACAGTGTAGACTTCTAGAAGGTAGAGATTTAACATCTTTATTTTACTTTACCTTTCACAGAACTTCATGTAAATCAATAATGTTTATCAAATGGATTGTCCTTAATGACCACTTGTGCCTCAACATCATCAACCACCATGTAAGGGGATTCCTACAGTAACAATGAGGCTCTGTGACCTGACTTCCTCAACACCCACTGCTGAAGAACCACAGGCCTTCACAGATTTGCTGTGCTTCTGGCTTCTCTTCTGAACACAGGAACTTCACTTCAGAATATTTTTGCACCACATTTGTCCCCTATTGTGCACACCTCTAACACATCCTGCTCATGGATGTTTCATTGACTGTTCTAGTATTATTATGCCTAGGCACTGTCACATCAGAGTGGCCAAATAAAAAAAAAGACATGCAAGTATTCTACAAGCCAAAAATTCCACTAGAAATCTGAGGTAAACACTTCAAATGGAGATGGCTACTTAGTAACAAATAGGCAATAAGAATGTTTACACATGCTCACTAAAGTTTATGCTGAGGAAGACCCTGTGTACAGTGTATCTTCTCTTGGTGCTACACAGCTGTGCAAGAAAGGAGGATTAGACATACGTAGAGATATACGTATGTGTGTGTGTGTAAACACAAACACAACCTAAAATGTCAGAAAAACTCAAAGTTTTCAAATTTTTTTTTTGAGAGAGTGTCTCACTGTGTTGCCCAGACTGGAGTGCAGTGATGTGATCACAGCTCACTGCAGCCTTGACTTCCCAGGCTCAAGGAATCCTCCCACCTCAGCCTCCTGAGTAGCTGGACTACAGGCACATGCCACCATGCCTGGCTAATTTTTCTGTATTTTTGGTAGAGACAAGCATTTGCCATGTTGCCCAGGCTGGTCTCAACTCCTGGGCTCGAGGAATCTGTCTGTCTTGGCATCCCAAAATAATGAGATTACTGGTGTGAGCCACAGTGCCCAGCCTTTTTTCAGGTTTTAATGATCACTTTGAAACAGGACCTTTGAAATTATCAGTTAATCTATTCTGATGATATACTCACTTGTAGCTTCCCATTCTGATTTACTTAAGGTTCCCTAAAATTACAAAAGAGAAAAAGAAAATTTTAGATTCGATATGGAAGTAAACATATGCTTATTTCTAAATAATTGGCAGACATGGCCAAAAGACCCTAACTTCACTGTAAATACACATTCAATTCACTGTTAATCATATTGTGACCTGAGCATATAAAAGAAATCAGTGAGATTAACTTTGAAAGTCATCTTCTCACACTTTTATCCTCCTGCCAAATTCTCATCCACAGGGTGAATGTGTGTGAAGAGGGCATAGTGTGTGGTGTGTGTGTGTGTGTGTGTGTGTGTGTGTGTGTGTAACTAGAAAATGCATCTATTTTATATTCTTTTTTTTTTTTTTTTTTTTGAGACAGTCTTGCTCTGTCGCCCAGACTGGAGGGCAGTGGTACGATCTCGGCTCACTCCAAACTGCCTCCTGGGTTCATGCCATTCTCCTCCTCTCCCGAGTAGCTGGGACTACAGGTGCCCGCCACCACGCCTGACTAATTTTTTGTACTTTTAGTAGAGACAAGGTTTCACCATGTCAGCCAGCATGGTCCCAATCTCCTGACCTTGTGATCCGCCTGCCTCAGCCTCCCAAAGTGCTGGGATTACAGGCGTGAGCCATCGCGCTCAGCCTATCTTGTATTCTTTCTTTTTTTTTGAGACAGAGTCTGGCTCTACTGCCCAGGGTGGAGTGCAGTGGCGTGATCTCGGCTCACTGCAAGCTCTGCCTCCCGGGTTCACGCCATTCTCCTGCCTCAGCCTCCCGAGTAGCTGGGACTACAGGGGCCCGGCACCACGCCTGGCTAATTTTTGTATTTTTAGTAGAGGCAGGGTTTCACTGTGTTAGCCAGTATGATCTCGATCTCCTGGCCTCATGATGCACCCGCCCCGGCCTCCCAAAGTGCTGGGATTACAGGCGTGAGCCACCGTACCTGGCCCTATCTTATATTCTTAATTTGGAAAATGAAAAAATAAAAAAGGCCTATCTTGAAACATCAAACAGCACTGGTGGAAAAAATACAATTTTTGTGTTTTTTTCAAAGGAATAACAAAATAAAGCACATATTACACAAAGGAAATAAATTATATTTATGTAGCTATTAAAGATATGTGTTGCTTTGCACACACCATTAACTATAATAACAAGATCTAGTGGCAGTTCTAGTGATGTGATTTTTCCAGACGTCATAAATGAAAACAATATTCTAAGATATTAGCAAAAATGTGCTATGAAAATATCTGTAATTTCTACTGATGACAAAGTCACAGCAGCAGCTAATACCACTGTGGTACTATTGTAAGTAATCATTTTTAAAATGTAAACTTTTACAAAGAAATTAGTATAAGTGAAGGTGTAATTTTTTCCCATTTAAATTTCTGGACCGCTGAATTCTATGTATGAAATGCTGTGATTCACTGGTTGCCTACATTAGCAGGGAACTTGCAAACCAAGCCTGTAATTTTTTCACTATCCTCACTGCCTTAGATATAGCACTCCATTCTCAGTCCATTGAAATAAATTTTATTCCATATTCTGTGGTTATAACAAGTCAACATCACTTAGTGGAAACAACTGATTTGTCAGTCAGTGAGCCCAAGTATTGTAAACAAGTGAAATAATTTCCTATGTCTCCATATAAGCATGTTCTTTTTTTCATTCTCTATAAAATACTTTCTTAAAACTTACCAAAGGTAACCTTACTTGACTGTTCTTCATGTACTTTGCTGCATGTTCATAGTCATCCACCTTCTCAGAGACAAGTTTAGAACTCTCATTCGCAGGATATGGCTGGGGAAACAAATGAAAGTCCTAGTTATGTTAATAACTGAAATTTACAATTCAGAATTAAACACGCTACATCACTGAAATAACATAATTAGGAGAATAATCCGTAAGTACTACTTCAGGAATACAAACTATACATACTTTTGAAATACGGGGGAAAAAAAAAAGGAATCCTCTCTTAAACCAATTTTTTTTTTTATTATACTAGGGTATACTATTATAGGGTACATGTGCAAAATGTGCAGGTTTATTACATAGGTATACATGTGCCATGGTGGTTTGCTGCACCCATCAACTCATCATTTACATTAGGTATTTCTCCTAATGCTGTACCTCCCCCAGGCCCCCACCCCATGACAGGCCCCAGTGTGTGATGTTCCCTGCCCTGTGTCCCTGTGTTCTCATTGTTCAATTCCCACCTATGAGTGAAAACATGTGGTGTTTGGTTTTCTGTCCTTGTGATAGTTTGCTTAGAATGACGGTTTTCAGCTTCATCCACATCCCTACAAAGGACATGAACTCATCCTTTTATATGGCTGCATAGTATCCCATGGTGTATATGTGCCACATTTTCTTAATCCAGTCTATCACTGATGGACATTTGGGTTGGTTTCATGTCTCTGCTACTGTGAATCAGTGCCACAATAAACATACGTGTGCATGTGTCTTTACAGTAGCATGATTTATAATCCTTTGGGTATATACCCAGTAATGGGATGGCTGGATCAAATGGTATCTAGTTCTAGATCCTTGAGGAATTGTCACACTGTCTTCCACAATGGTTGAACTAGTTTACAGTCCCACCAACAGTGTAAAAGTCTTCCTATTTCTCCACATCCTCTCCAGCATCTGTTGTTTCTTGAATTTTTAATGATCGCCATTCTAACTGGCGTGAGATGGTATCTCATTGTGGTTTTGATTTGCATTTCTCTGATGACCAGTGATGATGAGCATTTCCTCATGTGTCTGCTGGCTACATAAATGCCTTCTTTTGAGAAGTGTCTGTTCATATCCTTTGCCCACTTTTTGATGGGGTTGTTTTTTTCTTGTAAATTTGTTTAAGTTCTTTGTAGATTCTGGATATTAGTAGCCCTTTATCAGATGGGTAGATTGCAAAAATTTTCTCCCATTCTGTAGGTTGCCTGTTTACTCTGATGATAGTTTCTTTTGCTGTGCAGAAGTACATCTAATTTAGTTTAATTAGATTCCATTTGTCTATTTTGGCTTTTGTTGCCATTGCTTTTGGTGTTTTAGTCATGAAGTCTTTGCCCATGCCTATGTCCTGAATGGTATTGCCTAGGTTTTCTTCTAGGGTTTTTATGGTTTTAGGTCTTATATTTAAGTCTTTAATCCATCTTGAGTTAATTTTTATATAAGGTGTAAGGAAGGGATCCAGTTTCAGCTTTCTACATATGGCTAGCCAGTTTTCCCAGCACCATTTATTAAATAGGGAATCCTTTCTCCATTGCTTGTTTTTGTCAGGTTTGTCAAAGATCAGATGTAAACTAGCAGTTTTGTTTTTTTTTTTGAGACAGAGTCTTGCTCTGTCTCCCAGGCTGTATTGCAGTGGCAGGATCTTCACTGCAAACTTGGTCTCCCGAGCTCAAGCGATCCTCCACCTCAGCCTCCTGGGTAGCTGGGACTACATGCACAAGCCACTATGCTGGCTAATTTTTAAAAATTTTTTTGTAGGGACAAGGTCTTAGTACGTTGCCCAGGCTGGTCTTAAATTTCTGGTCTCAAAGAACTCTCCTACCTCAGCCTCCCAAAGTGCTGAGATCACAGGTGTGAACCACCACATCCAGCCTTATGGTCAACTTTTATCACAGTCTTAGGATATTCACAGCTGGAAGAAGCTACATAATTTAATCACCACCAAGAACCATTTAGCAGCAAACACTTGCACCTTCTCTACTGTTAGCCAAAGGCTTTGTATCTATAAATACAGAGCTTAAAGATGTCATAAAAAGAGCTAAATATTAAAATGATGGCAATTTAATAGCCATGAAAAGCATAAATAGCAATTACAAATAATACAAATAAAAAAGTCAAGTCAACATAGAACCCTGTTTAATAACCCAGCCTCCAAAATACAGACATTTCCCATATTTACCTAAGACTCTGGAAAAGGGTCAGAAAAACATGCTGTGTTTTTAAGGGTATGCTGGCCAAATGTTTATCCAAGTTACTTCAAGTGCTATTTTTAATCCATTTTAAGTGATATCCCTTTATAGTATCTGCATTTTGCCTTTTAATACATGTAAATCAGGCCTGGCTCGGTAGCTCATGCTGTAACCCCAGCACTTCGGGAGGCCGAGGCAGGCAGATCACTTGAGCTCAGGGGTTCGAGACTAGCCTGGCAACATTTCAACAACCTGTCTCTACACAAAATACAAAAAAGTAGCCAGGTGTGGTGGCATGCGCCTGTAGTCCCAGCTACTCAGAAGGCGGAGGTGAAAGGATCACTTAGGCCGGGTTTTGGTGAGGCTGGGGAAGGGGTCAGCCCGGGGGGGAGAGGGGTTGCAGTGTGCCAAGATGCCAAGATGGTGTCAGTGCACTCCAGCTTGGATGACAGAGCGAGACTCTGTCTCCCCCACTCCCTCACCAAAAAACAAACCAGATACATGCAAATCAAAACACAATAAATTACATAAAACATTTAATAGAACCATCTACTCTACAAAGCTTGTATTTTTAATAATTCATTTATAATTCTTTATACTTGTCTTATTGCAACAAACCAGCTAGAAAGGAAGCACTTTAAACTTACAACTCCCTAATAAACTTTTAAGAAAATGATCTATGAATACCTGCTTTGCAATCCTCTTTGTCTCTTTTCTTTATAAACATCCTGCAGCAAGTTTAGGCATTAGAAATTAACCTATTTATTTGCTGTTTTAAAAGTATTCGGCTATTTGGGACTGCTGTATCATTAGCATAAACCACTTTACTTTGTATCACATCCCAACACAGGGCTGTAAGAAAGAACAGACTATCAATCAGTTTTTTTTGTACTTTAATTCCATATATTGTAGTTTTACCATATCACAAAGCTTCAGAACTTCATTTTTGAATGCCTGCCAAACTATTTTGTTGTAAACTTGTTCTTCAACTTCCTCCAAGAAGCTTCTCTTCTCTACTGACCATTTTGAAAGACCAACCAATACATGATTACAAAGCTGTAAAACATCGTTATTTTTTAAAATTTATTTTATTTTTTGAGACAGAGTTTCAGTTTTGTCACCCAGGCTGGAGTGCAGTGGCGTGATCTTCGTTCACTGCAACCTCCACCTCCCGGGTTCAAGCAATTCTCCTGCCTCGGCCTTCAAAGCATGCACCACCACACCTGGCTAATTTTGTATTTTTAGTAGAGACGGGGTTTTACCATGTTGGCCAGGCTGCTCTACAACTCCTGACCTCAGGTTATCTGCCCGCCTCGGCCTCCCAAAGTGCTGGGGTTACAGGCATGAGCCACCGTGCCGGGCCCAAAACTTATTAAAACATATATATCTTAGTGTCTCCTCTAAAAGGAGTTACTTTTCCAGAACTGTCCCTAGAACATGTTTGCTGGTGAAAAAAAAGAAAACAGGTGTCAGGACCTACAGTTCCATGGCCTATGTCTTTTCATTCTTTCTTCTCTCTGTTCCAACGCTCCAGGAAAGCAGAAAAGTTGTACTGGGTTCTAGTGCTGAACCCAGATAAAAGCTGGATGCTTCAGGAAAAGACTTTTTGGGGCAAATATCAAGAAACAGATCCATTTAAACCTCTGACCTGGTCGAAAGCAGTGGCATCCGACTGCTCTTTCCACCTCTGGTCTGGTCTCAAAGTCCCTCCAAACCGTCCCCCATTATGCCACCCAAGTAGCGTCCTAACTCTTATCTGGTCATATCCTTTCCTGCTCCAAGTCCTTTACACGCCCACCAGAGTGACTTGGTCAAGAAGCAGGAAAACCAAAGGATTTTTCAAACTACATGCTATTACTGCTTCTGTCCCCAGACAGCCATGGTAACAGGTCATATCCCCAAGAGCAGTACTGGGAGAGAAGGCAGACTGCTGAAGAACTGTGAAGGCCATTAGTGCTACTTCCTCAAACATCCCCTGTGCACTCCGGTTTCTCTGCCTGTCCTCTACCAATCTTCTTCCTTCCCAAAAGGCCCTTTATATACTCACTGCACTTGGAATGCTTCAATACTGCAGTTCCCACCATGGACTGCATTATTCACTGAAATAACATGCCATAAAATTCTTGTTATCCCATACCTACTATACCTAAGTACATTTTGGCATACATTACACAAGTGAATTCATTACCCATATGCTAAGAGAAAGGCTAAACAATTGACCACTGTCATGCAAAGCACCATCAAATAAAGGCAATATGCTAAAGATATGCTGTATATGTGGGATGGGGGGACTTATCCACACAGTTTTGCTAGTTTTCTCCTCTTCCTTAAGACAAACAAAACAAGCCTCCCTTCCTAATATAAAGCCAATAAAAACATTCTTAGATCTAAAGTATAGGAAATATAACTAATAAGGAATATAACATTTTACTGATTATGTCTCTTAAAAGACAATTTCGAATTTATAGAAAGTCCTCCCACTCAACATTGTGGGAGTGGCTGGGTGCAGGTGTAACTTCAACAGGAGACTTTTGTTTGAGTATCATCTACAAATACTGAAGAAAATCTAAAGGTTAGTAAGGCCTTGAGTAAGTCATTTATCCTCTGAGCCTCAGGCTGCCCACTAAAAAAATGTGAAAACTGGCCAGGTACAGTGGCTCACATCTGTAATCCCAGTACTTTGGGAGGCCAAGGCGGGAGGATCGCTTGATGAGGCCAGGAGTTTGAGACCAGCCTGGGCAACACGGCAAAACCTCATCAGTACAAAAAGTTTAAAACTGAGACAGGTGTGGTGACACACACTTGTAGTCAGTTACTCAGGAGGCTGAGGTGGGAGGATCACCTTCCAGAAGGTGAAGGCCTCAGTAAGCTGTGATCACATCACTGGGCAACAGGGCGAGATCCTGTCATTAAAAAGAAAAAAAAAAGTGAAAAGTTACCGTTCTGCCTACTTCATGGAAGTAATTATAAGGATAAATAAGTCAGAGTATGCTTAAAGTACTTAAACTGAATAAACTCTCTAAAGAAGTTTAATGTCCATTTGATGAATATGATTCTACTGATCAATAACAAAAATGCTCACTGAATATTTTAGGTCTGTCCAACCAAACACTGTCTGGTAAGGAGAAAAAGGAAAAACAATCAATGGCTATGTAACTGAAGCTTATATAGATACCTCCACCGCTGCATTAGGACAGGAGAGGTCTTAGCAACAACATAGTCTAAAAGACTGGAACCCTGCTAAAGAATTACCGTACAATAAAATTATGTATGGTTTGAGCTTGTCTGGACACTGGCCAGGAAGGTTCTAAATTACTGTCGTAACCAAAAGGCACTGTTGTAAAGAACTGGTTCTCAACTTGGGGCAATTTTGCCCAGCAGGGGACATTTGGCAATGTCTGGAGAGAGTTTTCTGGTTATCATAACTGGGGACAAGAGTGTTACTGGAAGGCATCTAGTGCGTAGAAGCCAGGAATGCTACTGAATATCCTACAATGCACAGCATCCTACAGCAATGAATTATCCAGAACAAAATGTCAATAGTCCTGAGGCTGAGAAATCCTATTTTAAAGCAGTACTATCCAGAAAACAGAATTTGGTAATAGCAGTACTCATTCTTTCATCAAGTATTTACTGAGCACTCACCATGCAGTTTCTGTATCAAGCTCTGTCCTAGGTGCTGAAAAGCATAATACACATAACTATTTCATGTTCAGATGGCCTTGCAAGGATCTCAAGAACAGCCGAACAAGTTCACCATGACTGGAATTTTTACATCTTTTCTAAATACTCACCTCCAAGGCCTGCATTCGTTTTAACAGCATTTTATTTTCATTATTCTTAATCTTTTCTTCGTAGAATTCTAGAAATGTTTTTTTGTAGACTAGTTTCATATCGTATTTCTTTGCCATTCTGTCCAAAAAAGAATACTTAATGAAAAAGCTTCCACATGTTTGTAATTCCTCAACTTACTTTTGTACAGCAATGACATCTTCTGGACTTAACTAAAAAAGCTACCATTTCCTTGATAAATTCACAACAGAGTAATACAAAATGAATCAAGAGTAACGTATCACACCTAAAAGAAACATGCATTCTAAATCTCAGGGGTTTCAGAGACCTCTATTAGTATAACATAAAGGTCAGGAAGCAAATGAGAGTCTCCACAGCTGTGAGATGCGGAAGAAGAAGTGTAGGAAACTCTTTTCTACTGATTCCATTTCACTTTACTTGATCTCTCACAGCTGCACTGCAAACAGCTGCCGACTTCCTTCTTAAAGATTCACTTTCATCTCTTGACTTCTCTGGCAAGATACACTATTAATTTTTCCCCTACATCATGAACTGCTTCTTTGCAGGTTTTTTTTTTTTTTTTCTTTTTCCTTACAGGCTTTTTTTTCCCCAACTTCTAAACTTCAAGGTTCTGAAGAGTACAGTCCAGAGCCCTACTCACTTCCACCCCCCAGCTATCGGTAGTTCAGCTGTCTCTCATCACTCATGGATTCTACCGCTTATTAGAAATCTTCACCTGCATGTGTCACTGGCACTCTCTAACTTTCCACATCTAAGGCTGAACATCACTGCTCTTTTTCTGCCAATCTTTGCCATTTCAGTAAATCCATCTAGTGATCCATGCCATCTCCCCTTCTCTTTTACCCACTGTGCTCAATACACATCATTAAGTCCTATTCTACCTAGAAAACTTCAATTTCAAATAGGTCCACTTCTTACCTCCTGCATTTGGCACCATCCTGCTGCTTCAGTCACCATCACCACTCAGTGGTACCAGTCCATAAACTCACTTTGCTTGTCCCCTGCTTCTATTCTTACTCTCCCCCAATGAATTTTCCAACCGCAGCCAGATTAAGCATTCAGAAATGCGGACCTGAGTCATGTCACCACCACCCTCCTTAACACCCTCCACTGGGCTCCAGTACACTTAGGACACAGAACATGGTCTCGAAGGCATTCATCTGTAAAGGAATGCTGCCTCATTTTGGGATAGCCCCCACTGTCAGTCAGGATGGGCCTTCTTTCAACATCTTGGACTAGCCTAGCTTTCCCACTGCTGGGCCCTCACACATGCTGTCCTCTTGTCAGAGGCATTCTTCCCTCCAGTCCTCAGCTGCCCACCTACTTTTCCATCCTTTAGATCCTGACTCAAACATTGCTTCTTTACAGGTACCTTCCTTAAATCTTCAATTATATTAGGTCTCTCCATTAGACTCTCAGGTATTTTTTTTCCTCACTGCATTTGCCAAGTTTATAATTATATATCTGTAGACAACAAGAGGGAGCCTGGAGATGACTTCAGGCAGCAGTTAAAGGAAGAGGGGAAGGAAGGGGAGAAACCCTGAAAATTAGGTGGGAGGGCTCGTGTACAGGGTGGCATTTGAGGGGATAGGGTAAGGGCAAACACTGAAGGGCCACTGAGGTTTCTATGTAAGAGGTATATGTAAGGCAGGATTCTATTACTTCAATTAATCCTCCTTGGAAAGGCAACATGAGCAAAATTAAGTCTTTTATTCCAGGCAGTTCATTTTCTTTTGTAAATCTCTAAAATAAGCCTTTAGAAATGAAACAAAGTTTTACACCTAAAAAATATCATGATTCAAAGAATTGAGGCCCAATTTGAATAAGTTTTGCCACACAAAAAGCTTATTTCTGTTAAGTTTCTTAATGAAATAGCAAAAAGGCATCTCAAAATCCCCACACATTTTCAGATTCTGTTTCATCCAATACTGTTTCAATAAATAATCTTTTAAAAAATTAGATATTAAACTGATGACTTAGGTTTACTATCATTAGGCAATTTAAGTTAAAAAAAAAAAAAAAAAAAGACCGCTAGGTCTTGTTTAACATTTAAAACAAATCTTTCGTTTTGTTATCTTTTTGATTATACTAAAATCACCAAACTGTTAACTAAAATCTCAAGCTAACATATTAAACATACTCAACAACATTCCACAATTAAGTTCTTTTTTAAATAAAGTTGAAGAGCAGTAACGTTTCCCCAGTTTATTAGTTTTAAAAATTAAAAAGCAAAATGTAATTGATATTTTTAAATTTTGTAAATGGTTTATATTTATAAAATTATGCACAGTATTTTCCTCATGTTCAGTCACAATGCTACTTGGCTTTCTTATATTATTGAATAAGCTGTTATAGAACTCCTGAAAATACTATAACCCTAATTTTACAGACTGACTGAGTTACAATTAAAATAATCACCAAGCAGAAGTAAGCAGACAATATACCTCTTCTTTTTCTCAGTTAATATCCAAAACAAAAGATTTTTGTTTCTAAAAAGTAGAAAATCAAGTTCAATCAATCATGACATGGCCTACATTTAAGCTGACTTTTATACTCTCCCTACCAGGCAAACTCTGGAAACCAAGGTGTATCACAAGGCCTTGAAGCCTTACCTGGTAAGGCCCAGTTACCCCCAGCTTTTCCTGTGTCTACAGTTTGCCAGGACTCCTAGGGATTCAGCCACATGGGAGAATACATTCCTGAATCAGGATTTTATCATCAACATTGCCTGTGAGACATAGGCAATTTCAAAGCTATAGTGAAATGCAAACAACTTTTAATACTCATCTCTGTCAATAGGAGGATCTTTGATTCATGAAGACTCATTGTTTATCATCAAAGTTACCAGCAGTCACTAAAAAAAAAAAACTTTTGCTATTTGCAGTGTCAGGCATTTTGTGCCACAAGCTGAAGGCAACTGGTTCCCTTTTTCACCCACAGGATTAAAAAATTCCAGGAATGAGAGAAAACTAACTAAGTTAGGCTCTATGAGACCTATGGCAATAATCCCCTAGATGTGAGGCCAGTCATTTTTTTGTTGTTGTTTTTTTTTTAAAAACACAAAAACAAAAAAACAAGATTATACTTTTTCTTTGGCCCTCATTTAAAATAAAGAGTAAAAGAAATATTGCTTTTCCCCCCTTTTCTTTCCCTTAAGACAAAAAGAAAAGAGTGAACAGATTAATGACTTCTTACTCATTTAGCAATGGAAAATAGACCAAGAATTCAGGAACATCCACAACACCTTCCAAGTTGAAGTCATATTTGCAGCCAAATAAAGGATAATCTCCTTTCTTCTGAAATTTCACAGTATATATTTCATTTCCAAATGATTCTGTTTCTGAAGCTTCAAGGCGTCTTCTATCAAGGTTATCCCCCAACCAAAATAAAAAGATTAAAATTGTGATTAGTGTAGACTTATTTTGATCAGATTATGCATGTGAAAAACTACATGATGCACACTTGATTAGCTTTTTAATTAGATCTGGGCTACCCTTTTTTTTTTTTTTTTTTAAAGTGACAAGGTCTTAATCTGTCATTCAGGCTGGAGTGTGGTGGTGTGATCATAGCTCACTACAGTCACCAACTCCTGGGCTCAAGTGATCCTCCTGCCTCAGCCTCCTGAGCAAGGACTACAGGGGCGTGCCACCATGCTAGCTAATTTGTAAATTTTTTGTAAAGACAAGGTCTCACTATGTTGTCCAGGCTGGTCTCAAACTCCTGGCCTCAAGCAATCCTCCTGCCTTGGCCTCCCAAAGTGCTAGGATTATAGGCATGAGCCACTGCACTCTCCTGATTTGAGCTACTTTTAAGAAGCAATATACTAAAAGATCACCAACAGTCACACCAATAAAATTAAGCTGGAAGTAGGTATCACTCTCATGACAGCTGGTTAATCTCTGTGCCTGTCCATCTGACCTGCAGTTTGTCTATCAGTATAACTTCAGTCTCTAACTTACACATAAAACTTTTAACACATAAAACATGAACTTTTAAAACACATAAAACATGAACTTTTAAAAGTTCATCTGTAAATTTGTCTATTGAATTTAAATTTTGAATGTCTACTCAAATATCTTATGAAAGTGTTCAACACTTATAAGATTAAAATAGCGTATTTTAATAAAATCTACCTCTGATAAACATTTGCTACTTAATACTGAATATTTTATAAACCACAATATATTTAAAAGTACTTACATCAATTCAAAGCTATTGGGAGTAGTACCAATAAAATAGCCCCCAGGGCTAAGTCTCTCACATGCATTTCTCAGCATCATGTCAGCCTGCTCATAGGACTCAAATGAGTAATGACAGACAAACTGACAACTGCAGATGTCAAAACACATTTGTGGGTCACGAAATTTGTCAATCAGAAGTTCCTGAAACAAATTAAAATGAGTTATGATTGTGAGGTAACTACAACACAGATTAAAAACTTTTTAGTAAATTAACTTCTAGAATATAAGGTTCTTCCTTTCCCTCACAATCTTCAGCCTATTCTTTCCCTTGTACAATAAAGGACACACACAAATCATGCACGTATTCTAGTTTAACAGAATAATTTGATTCCCACTTTCACAGTATTTAAAAACTGAGGAATTCTGAAATCATGTTTAAAATATATTAGTCAATTATGACATTTCAAGTTGATCCTTTCATCACTTTACTTGACAGCTAAAATAAAATGACATTCTACAATAACTTGAGTTAAAAAACAACATCTGTCTGGCGTTTGGCATTTTTTAAAAAATGCAAAAATGTTTTAAAGGTATTACAACTTTCTGGCAGTATACTCGCACTTATCTTTTTCACTTTCAAATTTCAAACAAAATGTGTATGATTAAAGGTATCTATAACAGTTCAATGAGCCAGTAAGTCAATGAAGAACAAAAAGTTCATGGTGAGACTTTCACCCTTGAAGCAGTTCTTTTTAAGAAATTCAGAAACAGGTGGAAGGTAGGAAAAAACCAAACAGGCTCTGATATGTTGGGAAACTAATAAATTACAAGGTGAACAAAACACAGTATAAGTTCAGTCCTATTTCAAAATACTGGAAAATAAATGATGTCCATATAGAAAAGCAACAGCTAATTTCAAAAGCAAAAAATTACAAGTATTCAGTGAGTCATTTAAGGGAATTTATCATAATAGAATTTCCAGACGAAAGTGAAAATGCATGTCCCAAGGTTTTTAAAGTTTCAAAATCCATTTTAAAAAATGAGTGGCCGGGCACCATGGCTCATGCCTGTAATCCCAGCACTATGGGAGGCAGGCAGATCACCTGAGCTCAGGAGTTTAAGGCCAGCCTTGGCAACATGGCAAAACCCCATCTTTACAAAATATATAAAAATTAGCTGGGTGTGGTGGCATGTGCCTGTAGTCCCAGCTACTCAGGAGGCTGGGAGGCAGGAGAATCACTTGAGCCTGGGAGGCGGAGGTTGCAGTGAGCTGAGATCACGCCACTGTGCTCCAGCATAGGCGACAGAGTGAGACCCTGTCTCAAAAAAATAGAATAAATTTTTTTTTAAAAAGTAAAAATTGAGTTGATTTTTAAAACAAATTATTTACCCAAACTAAAAACGTAAAAAATAAATTGACCAAAGAAAGAAACTGTACCTTTGAGCTGTCAGCAGTTATAAATTCTGCACTGAAAATATATTCACTATCACGACGATTTTTCATGTCCTCATACCGCTGCTGACACTGTTTGACAGAAACATCGGCAATATCTGGAAGGATGGAAGGGTATTAGTAAGTAGCAACACAGAATGCCAGAAATCTAGATATTGATCTCAACTGACAAACTCTGGCATAAAAGTCGGCCTTGGTACTAGTGAAAAGGTTTTATTTCCTTTAAAATAAAAGAAAAGGGCTTTGTTCCGACGCAAATACCCTACAGTTTTCAAGAGGAACTAAAAGCGTCTCAATAGGTACGGATGCTAGAAAAGTTCTATCATGATTTTTAAATGCTTATTCAAAGTAAAAAGGAGAAAGTTTTATTCCAATCTGAATTATAAAACCTAACACTATCAATAAGCCCAGTTTTGGAAATACCAAGGATATATTTTTATAATAAAATGTTATTTGCCCTTTTCTTTTTTTCTTTTTTAAGACAGAGTCTTACTGTATTGCCCAGGCTGGAGTGCAGTGGTGTGATCTTCACTCACTGCAACCTCTGCCTCCAGGGTTCAAGTGAATCTCATACCTCAGCCTCCCGAGTAGCTAGGATTATAGGTTGTGTGCCACCATGCCCAGCTAATTTTTTGTATTTTTGGTAGAGGATGGGGTTTCACCACATTGGCCAGGCTGGTCTCTAACTTCTGGCCTCAAGTGATCCACCCTCCTCTGCCTCCCAAAGTGCTGGGGATTATAGGCATGAGCCACTGTGCTCAGCCTGCCCTTTTCCCTGTTTAAAGATTCACACTGATGATGCAAAGGCGATGGGATCTTATTACAAATACAAAGTAGCAGCACTAAATGGTACTGGCAGTACTTCATGTATTCTTCACCACTATACAATACGCAGGGGGAGAAAAACAGTTTCATTTAAGAATGCCCTTGATAAAATTGTGAAAATTAATTTTATTAAACCTGGGCTTTTGAATACACACTTTTTAAAATGTTGTGTGATGAAATGGGAAGTAACAAAACATTTCTGCTACCTAACAAAGTTTGATGGTCATCTTCAAGAGCAGTACTGATATGACTGTTCTGAGTTTTGAGCTGTACTGGCCACTTTTTTTTCTGAGAAAATCATTTTGACTTGAATGACTGACAAACTATGGTTATGCAGACTTGAGTATTTGGCACATATTTTCTTGAAAATGAACAAAGTGAACCTGTCACTTAAAAGTTCCCCAACCCGTGGGCCACAAACCAGTACGGGTCCATGGCCTGTTAGGAACCAGGCTGCACAGCAGGAGGTGAGTGGCAGGCAAGCTAGGTTGCATATTCCTTATGAGAATCTAACACCTGATGATCCGAGGTAGAATTCCATCCCCCCACTTCTGTGGACAGACAGTCTTCCATGAAACCGGCCCCTGGTGCCAAAATGGTTAGGGACCGCTGATTTAAAGGGAAACAAGCGACAGTGTATTTGTTGCCAAAAATAAAATTGACTTTCAAATAAGAATTACAACCTTGAAAACTCGTATTGATCACTGTGGGCTGGACTTCTTCCCAATACTTTTCTGATTGGCAGTGATATTAAACACGTAATTTTTTGATTCTCAACAATTAGATCTGCATAACTTTAGTGAACAGTATTTTCCAAGTACTATAAAATCATGCAGGAAGTGCAAGACAGATTAATGGATTTTAATGTTATACAGTATAAAAAGTTCATCAGTAAGGTTTCAGATTCCATATTGTAACTACTCGTTAAGAAACTACCACTTACTGAGTTTTGATGTAGTAACAAAGAGGAATATCTACAATTATCAAAAAAGGCTATTAAAATACTCCTTTATTTTACAACTACTTATCAACCAAAATAAAATCACAACATATTGGATGCAGAAACAGGTGTGAGAACCTAGTTGTCTCCTGTAATTTCAAACTCTAAAGGGATTTACAAAAATGTAAAAGCCAGCCTTGCTACTTTTACTTTAATGAACTAAAAAATATTTTCAAAATTCTCAGCTTTAATTTCTAATATAGTAAATATCAGTAGCTACTTACCATAATTACATACAAAAAAGCTTTCTGGGGTCCTCAATAATTTTTAAGTGTACAGGGCTCATAAAACCAAAAAATCTGAGAACTGCTAATTTGGGCAGTACTTCAGTAGTGGGGGTATGTATCTCTTTTAACTCACCACATCGGAAAGACGCTGACGTCTGCTTGTCCCACTTCAGTGTTAAGACTAACCACTGGGCTAAGGTGATTGATTGATTGATTCATTGTGTTACTATCGACTTTTCCCTCAATGGCTTTGGTAGCAAAAAAAAAAAAAAAAAAAAATTATTGCCTAGATCTATTATTTCATAAAGAATGAAAAAAATAATGATTTTCTAATTCTATAATTCCTCTTTGATTTATCTGATTAAAAAAAGGAACTGCCCTTTTTAACCATCTGATTACAAATGTTTGATTTCCTCCCCTTAATTTATAAGTTTCAGAATAGTTTCTTAGCAACCTTCAAGGGTGAACAATGTTTTTTTCTGATTTGATGTGTCCAACTGCTATTTTTTTTTTTAATGTTAAAATTGTCCTATTTTTGCCAATGGAAACCTTTTCAAGTCTGCCCTTTAGACATGACTCCAACTATCTCTGATAGCTTCCTTCCTTTTGGGAAGGAAATGTTATCCCAGACTTATTAATCTTACTATGAAACTATCAGGAAAGTCTTGTAACTAATTTTTTTTTTTTTTTAGATAGAGTCTCGCTCTGTCACTCAGGCTAGTGTGCAGTGGCACAATCTTGTATTACTATAACCTTCGCCTCTCAGGTACAAGCGATTCTCCTGCCTCAGCTTCCTGAGTAGCTGGGATTACAGGTGTGCACCACCATGCCCAGCTAATTTTTTGTATTTTTAGTAGAGACAGGGTTTCACAATGTTGGCCAGGCTGGTCTCAAACTCCTGACCTCAAGTGATCCACCCACCTCGGCCTTCCAAAGTGTTGGGATTACAGGTGTGAGCCACCGCATCGGGCCGTAATTAATTAAAAAAAAACCAAAAAAACCCATCTCATGCATAGTCCCAGATATCTTGCAATTAGAGACAATCCTTCTTATTTTCCATTTATCTGACTACAAATTATTCTTTCCCATACCATTATTTATCTTACCAGTACAAACTAGCTTGTTAATTCTTCCTTTTTTCCATTTCAGCAAATCTCCACCTTTACCACATCCCAGGTCCAAAACAGTGATATCACGTTTTTTCTTCTGTCGTACCTTTTCCAAAAATTCTCCTAAAAGAGAGAAGTCAGTCACAATAAACTACCTCTTCTGCAATTTTACTGAAGTATAAACTGTTACCTCTAATAACCTACTATCTTTTGCCCAATATGTAACATAAACTATTACACATCCATTTGTGTAATTTGTAACTTTTGATAAGTAACTAAAAATATGACTAAGAGTTGATTAATCTGATCCTCTATCATTAAAGAGTACGTGTCTGGTGTTTTGGAAAATAAAGGCAGCATTTTGAATGTTACTTTCTTTTTTTTTTTTTTTTTTTTTTTTTTTTTTGAGACGGAGTCTCGCTCTGTCGCCCAGGCTGGAGTGCAGTGGCGCAGTCTCGGCTCACTGCAAGCTCCGCCTCCCGGGTTCACGCCATTCTCCTGCCTCAGCCTCTCCGAGTAGCTGGGACTACAGGCGCCCGCCACCACGCCCGGCTAAGTTTTTGTATTTTTAGTAGAGACGGGGTTTCACCGTGGTCTCGATCTCCTGACCTCGTGATCCACCCGCCTCGGCCTCCCAAAGTGCTGGGATTACAAGCGTGAGCCACCATGCCCGGCCTGAATGTTACTTTCAAAAATGAATTTTAAATAGCAGATATTTAAAATTCTAATATAAGACAACACAACACTTGTTCAGGATGAGAGAAAAAGCTAAGTAAGGATGAGAAAAACTAATTATTCATAATTTTTTTGTAGCTTTCTCTTTCCATAGCTAGGCATTTAACAGTAGACACATAAGTAAATCAAAGTTGTTATGGAATGATAAAAGAGCCTGATTATCAAAGACGTCAGGCTTACCACCAAGAGAAATATAAAAACTAGAAAAAAAAAGCACTATGTCTTTTAGTTTTAGCATCATCAGAATTTGGTAGACCCCAGTCTGCTAAATGACATTAACAGCCAACAGATAAAATCAGTAGGCACCCAAACATCAATAGGCAAATTGTTCAAACGTCAATTAAAGGCATATTAATATTCTCAGGCAAGTTTAAGTATTCAACAGTTCTAAAACTTGATACAATACTGAATCCTAGATACATTCTCCTTGTCTTTATCACTGAGTTGAACACTTTCTAGCTCAGGTGTGTATTATTTTGATGGCTAAAATATCCTGTACAAGTACTTTCACCTTCTGCAGGAACTTAAAGTAACTTCAACAGAAGCACAAGTGTTCCATAATATTTAACTTTCTGCCATGAAAATTAATAGCATAAAAATACTGAAAGAGCGAAAAACAATTATAAAATCTCTTCATTTATATACAGTAAGACTAACGAGAGAGGAAATCATCAAGAAACAATTACAAAAAAGCCTTTATCACATTCAAGAACTATACTCAACTGTTTACTTACCAAGCTACAAGCACCAAGAAGAAAGAGAAAATGAGTGACAAAGAATGAGTATTGAGAAAGGAAAATGCCAGAGGAAAGCTTGGCACAGATCACACTGATTGTATTAGGACGTTAAAGACAGGTGCAAAGCACATATCAAGAGAGCTGCTAGAACAGCTGAAGAAGGAAAGAATACCCTGTATATGCTGAGAGACAATTTTGCCAACTACGACTTCAGTCCTTTAAAAAAAATACCTCTTTTCTGATTATAGAAATAATACATGTAACAATGTGGAAAATATGGACTCGAAAAAGTTATTCAATAAAAAAATACACGAATAAATAAGAATTCATAAAAAATCCAGTAAGTTATCTGCATCATTGAGGATAATGAAGGAAGAGAAAGGCTGAAAAGAAATTAGGACTAGGGTAGAGAGAGAAACTTATGAGTAGAGACTGAAAATGCCATTACATTAATCTTAAAAAAAAAAAAAAAAAGTGAACACTCATTTAGCCTAAGCTGACACATGGCAGAGTCAAATAAATATTTTTGTAATAGAACATGAATGTTAAAAACAAGTGATATACAAAATATTAAAATGTGTTCCAAGTAAGCCTAGTTAGTTCCTACTGCTAATACTTCTCAGAATAGGTAATTTATCTTTGAAAATTAGTAAATTATCATCGAAACTAGTAGGAAGTACCCATAATTAGCACTTTATTCTTTCTAGCATAATTAAGAAAGCATTCTCACTTCTTTGACTGGCTTGAAAAAAAATCTTTATTATGAAAAATTTTAAAACAAACCACTTTTTAAAGTTCTCTAAATTTATCTAAGAGTCTACTTAATGCACTAAATATACAGAGCAATAATCATACTCTTTTTTTTACCCTATCTTATGGTGCTGACAAGAATTGTATTCTGAATCATATTTTCTCTGCTCACTTTCATTTTAATTTCAAAGGTGAGTTTCCATAGATAAAATGTTGGCTCAAAAAAGTTGAATGTCTTTATCTCTCCTCAGTGTAATACACATGATCTTTACCAACTAATTGAAGGCCTAAACAAATCAAGACACTGCCTATTTCTTGACTTAATGAAACCTGAATGTTTAACCAACAATATGCAGTTGCTCCAAAACTATTAGAGTGAAATACAATCATTACTTAATAGTACTAGGTAACCTTAATTCTGTGCATTAAAAAAAATATTGCCTTCTGAAAGCCTGATTAACATAATAACTAAACACTCATTAAAATCTTATGCAGTCAACCAAAAGTAAATATTAGAAGAATTTGTCTTCAAGACCTAGTCTTGGCTCTAGCTTTATAAAGTCAAGGTTTGATAATTAAATGAATAGTAATTAAAGACTCAGTAGCTTGGTGTTGGTTAAACCAGTGGGGAGAAAAAAAGGAAACATAAGCTATAATGAAAAATTGCAAGCTAAACAGCAAAACACAATCATACCAATGAGAACACTTTTCATCCAATTATTAAAGTTTCTTAGGTAAAAAATACGACTTTGACTACGCTTCTCCAAACCAACTTCCTGAAGTTCATTGTAATGGGCAGCCACTGCTGAGCTGTGTCCTTCTTCCAGATTCTGAAAATAAAAGAGAATAGAAAAAAATCAAGAATCAGAACATGGTAAAAATAAGCCTCAGAACATTTGACCTGTGAATGGATAAAATACTATTAGAATTGGTAAACTTCACTAAACAATGGCAATTAACCACAGAAGTCTCACTAATTATCATTAGACCTAAGATTTGTTTTCTGTGTCCCTGTGTATCAGTCCATTTTAATGTTGCTGATAAAGACATACCTGAGACTGGGTAATTTATAAAGAAAAAGAGGTTCAATGGACTCACAGTTCCTCGTGGCTGGGGAGGCCTCACAATCATGGTGGAAGGTGAAAGGCAGGTCTTACATGGCGGCAGGCAAGAGACAATGAGAGTCAATGAAACGCGAAACCCCTTATAAAACCATCAGATCTCGTGAGACTTATTCACTACCATGAGAACAGTATGGGGGAAGTGTGCCCATGATTCAATTATCTCACATCAGGTCCCTCCCACACATGTGGGAATTATGAGAGCTATAATTCAAGATGAGATCTGGGTAGGGACACACCCAAACCATATGACCTTATTTTGAAAAACATCTCTAGGTTCAAAATTTTCATTGTGGTATTTCATCTGCATAATTTTAGTGTCAATGTCTTAATAAACCCAGTACTCTTCCAGAGTTCTGATTTATTCAGTTCAATAAATGATAGTCAATGTTTGGTGTTTCTACAAAGGAATAAATTAGGAATAAGCTGTAATTACATTATTATCATAAACCTGTCGTGAAAATTAAATAAGATAATGTATATAAAGAGATTAGGCCTGGGTGAGGTGGCTCATACCTGTAATCCCAGCAGTGTGGGAGGCCCAGGTGGGAGGATCATTTGAAGTCAGGAGTGTGAGACCAGCCTGGCCAACATGGTGAAACCCTATCTCTACTAAAAATACAAAAATTAGCTGGGCATGGTGGTGCACACCTGTAATTCTAGCTACTCAGGAGGCTGAGGCAAGAGAATCGCTTGAACCCAGGAGGTGGAGGTTGCAGTGAGCCGAGATTGGGCCACTGCACTCCAGCATGGGCAACAGAGCGAGACTGTCTCCAAAAAAAAAAAAAAAAAAAAAAAAAAGAGAGATTAGAATTCAGTAGGCTATGTGCAGTGTTAGTGATGTCTATTATAATAACGCTATTATACATGTTATATGTAACCCAACAGTTTTCAATTTGTGCTTTCTGAGGCCCTAGGAATCCTGTAAAAATGCCATGATCGGTAAAGGGCTTCGGATCCTCCTACCTCCCTTTGCAGCCAAAGTGCTGAATCTCACTGATGTGCTGAAAGGCCTTTCAGCAAATCCTTGACCTATTTTACATAACAGGTTTAAGTGTAAGATTTTCACTTGAAAAAGGGGTTCTGGGGCTAGTAAAAGTTTGAAAACCATGTTTAAAATACAAGCTCCCAGCCGGGCATAGTGGCTCATGCCTGTAATCCCAGCACTTTGGGAGGCCGAGGTGGGCAGATCACAAGGTCAGGAGTTCAAGACCAGCCTGGCCAATATGGTGAAATCTCATCTCTACTAAAAATACAAAAATTAGCCGGGCATGGTGGTGGGAACCTGTAGTCCCAGCTACTCGGGATGCTGAGGCAGGAGAATCGCTTGAACCCGGGAGGTGGAGGTCCCGGGAGGTGGAGGTTGCAGTGAGCCGAGTTTACACCATTGCACTCCAGCCTAGGAGACAGAGCGAGACTCTGTCTCAAAAAGAAAAATAAAAAGCTCCCCTCTGTTACAAGAATTCACATTCCATTAATGACAAAAGCCTCACTATCAGTCACTTTCCTCATAAGGGCCAACGGCAGAATTTTATTTACTCATTAAAGTACTCTTTAACTCCAGATTCTGCCTCAAATTCCTTTCTAATGTGGTACTTCCAGATGAAAACAACTTGCTCTATAATATCTTTGCTAAATATTAGGCATTTGCATTCACTTAACTAAAACAGTATGTAAAATACATTAATAAGAAGTTGAAAACAGTTTAAGGAATTACATTAATAAACAGATGTAAAGCTAGGTATAATTTTAAAAGTTATCCCTTTAAGGATAACTTCTGACAAAAAAACTGGAGCTGAACACCTAATAAAAAAGAAAAATAGGTAAATCATTTGGATCTCATACTCTAGTCTTTTTAAAAACGCCGGAGGACTGCTTATGCCCAGGAGGCTGTGGCTGCAGTGAGCTTTGATTACACCATCACACTCCAGCCTGGGCGACAGTGTAAGACTCTGTCTCGGAAAAAAAAACTTTCTAGTTAAATAAGATTCTAAAATAAGATAAAGATTATCTCATTAGAAAATAAAAACAAAAACTAAAAAATCTATCTCATTAGCAGGAGACGTTTCACCTTAACAGAAATCGTAAGAATTAAAAGCCTACTTTGTCTTAAGACCGTATCTATTAAAAATAGAACATTCTTAAGCTATTATGTAAAAACCAGTATGAATCCACAGGTGTTCCACATTTCAAACTTACATATTCTATTATGAATAAAAGAAAATACACTGAACATACTTTCTGCTTTTCAGGAACATCCTCAAGTGCTATTTTTCTCTTATTTTGAGTGCCATCTCCAACAGAAGATTCATCTTTTGGAACATCCTCGGTTTCTCTTTTTCTTTTCTTTGAATTGCCTTTAGCATCACCACAATCTTTTTCCTCTGGGACAATTTCGGGATCAAGTTTTCTCTTCTTGGATGGAATGTCTTCCCCACAACTAGAACTTTCCTTTACAAGATCATCTTCAAACTCTTTTCTCTTTCTTGCTGTGTCTACTTGCCTATAGACAGAAGTCTTTTCAGAAAGCCCAGTCCCAGAAGCTGTTGTGTTTTCATTAATATTGAATGAAGACTCTGTTTCAGAATTCACTGACGCTTTTGCCTGTTCAAGAGACATCTTTTCATATTCCTCTGCTTTTGTAGAATTTGCCATTTATGATTACTTGAATTGACGGTAAAACTTCATGAACCAACACTAGAATGGGAAAAAATTGGTATTACTTGTAAACACTAAGACTTTAAAACAATTTTTTTTTTTTTTTTTGGAGACGGAGTTTTACTCTTGTCACCCAGGCTGGAGTGCAATGGCATGATCTCGGCTCACTGCAAGCTCCACCTCTGGGGTTCAAGTGATTCTCCTGCCTCAGCCTCCCGAGTATCTGGGATTACAGGCACCTGCCACCACGCCCAGCTAATTTTTTGTATGTTTAGTAGAGACGCGATTTCCCCACGTTGGGCAGGCTGGTCTCTAACTCCTGACCCCAGGTGATCCGCCTGCCTCAGCCTCCCAAAGTGCTGGGATTACATGTGTAAGCCACTGCGCCTGGCCTAAAATAATTTTAACTGGAATTTGATCAACTAGGAGTTTAAAAAAATCTCATTGTAGAGAGAATATTTAAAAATGTTAATTGATATTATGTATGAATTTCTGAGTATGGTAGTACTAATTATAATCCCCCCAAAATTCTATAATCTTATTCATAAACGTCACTGTTGGCATTAAAGCTGACAAATGAAGTGGGGACACACATGCAGTAGTTCCATTTCGGTTCTGATCCTTAGTCTATAACCCTGGTTCCCAAACTGCATGGTTGGCACCATAACAAACAGGCACCACAGAACCTAATGTGGAAGATATCACAGAAACTACCAGCTTTAAGTACAGCACAGTTCCAGCTGAATAGATTGCACTACATACCTTTCAATTACTTTGTGAAGCTGAGATTTTGGTATCACAGAAAATCAAGGTGAAACAGGAAATGAGGTTGGTGGTGCCTATCTGATTTCGAGGCTTGAAGTTGTACAGTACCCAATAGGTTCACACATCCTGTTAGTAAGGGATTGTGATTAATCAAGAATAAAACACAAACATTACCTTTCCCCCCAATTTATGTGTGTTAATTTTTTAAACAGACATAAAGTTGTTAGATCATAAATACTTTTAAATTCTTTGGGGTAAACTACTTAATAAATGGAACTGTTATATTTCTTTTGGCCTATGGACACTAAGGGCATCAAGAACAGAAAAAGTTTGGGATTCTACAGCAAGATTTCTGAAATCATATTTCATAATGGGTATTCCAATTAGGTAGAAAGTGAAGAGAGTAGAAATGGCTTTAGACAAGTTTCAGGACTCAGCCTGCAGTTTGATGACCATGAAGTCTCTTTCAAATATGTTTTTGGACCTACATTAAGATGGGAAAGAGAGAGAAATAACTGAACTATCTATTGGGCAAGAATTATGGTGGTTCACTTATTAAGCCATTCAACAAATTTAGTGACCTCCTACTATGGAGAAGCTCAATGTAAATCATGTTTTCAAGATGTTTATAGCTTATATACCACTATTAAAATGTTAAGCTTTCGCTGGGCACAGTGGCTCACACCTGTAATCCCACCACTTTGGGGGAACGAGGTGGGCAGACTGCTTGAGCTCTGGAGTTTGAGACCAGCTTGGGCAACATGGCAAAATCCCGTCTCTACAAAAAATAGCTGGGCATGGTGGCACATGCCTTAGTCCCAGTTACTCAGGAGGCTGAAGTAGGAGGATCACCTGAGCCCAGGAGGTCCAGGCTGCAGTGAGCCATGATTGCACCACTGCACTCCAGCCTAGGCAACAAAGTGAGATCCCACTTAAAAAAAAGAGCTTTTTCACGAAGGACGTGTTTGTGCTTAAAAAAAAAAAAGTAAACAAATAAAAAGCCTTTTGGATAATCAAAAAGAATAAGAAATCAAGTTGCTTAGAGGAATGGGTAACAAGTCACTATGAATGGGTAAGGGTTTCAATGGTTATTAGTTTTCATGACCCACCATTTGAGGGTAACAAAATACCAAGAGGTACCAAATAGAACTGAATCAGAGAACAACAACAACAAATCAGAAAAGTAATTTTCAGAACAAATACTTGAAACGATTATCTAGAAAAACTGGCTACCAACTTATCAAATTCCTATTTCTCCTCCTCCGCCATTGATTTCCTAATGGAAATTGGCTTTAAATTCAAATAAAGAAGTGTGACTTATCTTTAGCTATAATTATTACCTAAAATTAATACTCAGATTTAAGCATGAATTTTACTTCTGTCACTTTTACGATATCACAGATGTGACATCACAAAAACATAATTAGGTCAGAAGAAATGACACAGCATTCCAGATGACCACAAAAATGAGTAAGAATGTTTAAAACCAAGCATCATGTTTACAGCCACTTGTTTTCAACAAAGGTGTCAAGAACATACATAGTGAAAAGACAGCCTGTTCAAAAAATGGTGCTGGGAAATCTAGACCACTCTCTCTTACCATATGCAAAAATCACATCAAAATGGACTGAAAAATTTAATACCCGAAAGTATGAAACTACTTGAAGAAAACATTGTGGAAATGCTTCAAGACACTGGTCTGGGCAAAGATTTTTGTGGTAAGACCTCTAAAGCACCGGCAACAAAAGCAAAAACAGACAAATGGGATTACATCAAGCTAAAAATTTCTACACAGCAAAGGAAACAAGAGTGAAGAGATAACCTACAGAATGGGAGAAAATATCTGCAAAACCATTCATCTGACAGGGGATTCACAACCTGAATATAGAAGAAACTCAACTCAATAGCAAAAAAAAGAAGCAATCCTACTACAAATGGGCAAAAGATCTGAATAGACATTTCTTAAAAGACACACAAATGGCCAACAGGTATATATGTAAAAAATGCTCAATATCAGTAATATCAGGGAAATGCAAGTCAAAACCACAATGAGATACCATCTCATCTTGGTTAAAACGGCTTTTATCAAAAAGATTTTTAAAAAATGGATGCTGAGGCCGTCACGGTGGATCACACCTGTAATCCCAGCACTTTGGGAGGCGGAGGTGGGCAGATCACTTGAGGTCAGGAGTTCAAGACCAGCCTGGCCAACATAGTGAAATGCTGTCTCTACCAAAAATACAAAAATCAGTCAGGCGTGGTGATGTGCGCATGTAATCCCAGCTACTCGGGAGGCTGAGGCATGAGAATCACTTGAACCCGGGAGGTGGAGGTTGCAGTGAGCTGAGATCAAGCCACTGCACTCTGGCCTGGGCAACAGAGCAAGTCTCTGTCACAAAAAACAAACAAACAAAAAAGATACTGATGAGGATGCAGAAAGGGGGGAACACTTGTACACTGTTAGGGGGAATGTAAATTAGCACAGCCACTAATTTACATACTGGGAAAAGTATGATGGAGGTTCTTCAAAAAACAAAAAAATAGAACTACTGCTACTGAGAGGAGTTTCTTTTATATTCTGGTTGTTAAGCCCCTGTCCGATGAATAGTTTTGCAAATCTGGGTACAGATCCAAAATTAGGGAAATCAGTATATCTAAGAAATATCTGCAGTCTCAAGTTTATTCACAATAGTCAAGATACGGAATCAACCTAATGGTCCACCAACAGATGAATAAAGATAATGTAGCATATATACACAATGGAATATTAATCATTAAAAAGAATGAAATCCTGTCATTTGCAACAACATGGATGAAACCGGATGTCATTATGTTAAGTGAAATAAGCCAGGCACATGAAGACAATATCATGTTGTCACTCATGTGGGAGCTAAAAATGTGGACCTGATGGAGGTAAAGAGTGGATTGGTGGTTATCACAGACTGGGAAGGGTAGCAGGAAGAGGGGGATGAAGAAGAGAAATTGGTTAATGGGTACAAAAAACCCCAAAAGAAATAAAATCTAGTGTCTGATAGTACAGTGGGGTGGACACAGTTAACAATAACTTATTGTGTAGTTCAAAATAGCTAAAAGAAAAATTGGAATGTTCCCAACATAAAGATAAATGTTTGAGATGACAAATATCCCAATTGCCCTGATTAAGTCGTTACACATTGTATACATGTATCAAAATATCACCTGTACCGGCAAATATGTGCAACTTCTATGTATCAATTTAACAAATGGGGGAAAAAAAACCAAACCAAACTCAAAGTGGAATAATGAAAACACTCCAAAGGGAAGAGAGCTGTCCCTCAGAATCCTGGAGAAGAAACCTTCCAGAGGTGGTCGACCGACATGGAGATGGACACGCGATAAATAACCACACGGACATTTCGACCCGACTTTCCAGTCACACCTCCGAAGCAAGCTATGTCTCTGCGTCATTTCAGTTCCTCAGGGGTACGACCGAGCAGGCCGCCAGGGCCGCCGGGATAAAGTCCAAGCGGGATAAGCTCTTATAAGCCCCAACCCGCCCGCCTGACCCTCTACTACGGGGCCCGAGAGGAGACAGAGAGGCGAGAAGGGACTTCTCCAGCCAAGTTCACCCCCTCCGTCATTCGCGCGGCCTGTTACTCAACCTCTGGTTCAGGTTTCCGAGGCGCCGCTGAAGACAAACCTGCGGACTCCACGCCCTTCCCCAGCACAGCCCTGGGGCGAGAGCTGGAGCAGCTCCTCGAACTGCTTCTCCCACCCGGGCTCGCCCAGTCTGGAGGAGGAACAGCGCCCGCCCATCCCAAGGAGTTCCCATTTTGCTTGGGACTGAGGACACAAGGCAATAGACCCACGCGGCGGGTAGTGAAGCACAGGGCTAATGCCAAGTGAGCCCATGTCGGGGGTTGGAGTGCCACTTTCACCCCTCCACGGCGGCCAAGGGATAAACACAAAGAAAAGAAGAGCCGGAGTTCCAGCCGTCACACTCACCAGCACAGCCAAACGCGATTCTGTTTGCGGAAACGGCGGTCCGCGCCACGCGTGTCTGCTTACGTCACTTCCGGGGTGGGAGAGTCACGTGGCGACGCTCAGGCAAGGGTTGCCGCGACGCACGTCCTCCACGCCGGAACTACGAGTCCCGACGTGCCGCGCGCGGCATGCAGAAGCTTCGCTGAGCGGGCACTGGCGGTCGCGAGCACGTTGCTAGTGGGCGCGGCTGGCGGGGCCGGGGGCGGTAGGGGGCTAGCGTCTGGCTGAGCCCCGCGGGTTCCAGCACGCCGACCCACGCTCGGTCGGGCTGCTCTGCTGAGTGACACCGCCGTGGCATCCGAGGAGCTGTGGTCCAGCCTGCGCGGCGGGAAGCGGCGGCGGCGGCGGCTCCAGCGTCCTGAGAGGTAGCATGGGCCCCAGGCCTCTGTGGGGCAGCGGGAGGGGTCTAGAGGGCACCTTCAACCCTGGGCGTGTGTCCAGGAGCTGACGCGCGGCGCGAACCCGGCAACTGCTCCGCGTGCGCCGCTCTTCGGGCTGTGGCGGTGTACCACCGCCAGACTCGGGTCGTCCACACTCGCCGACCGCACAGACCTCGGCGGCCGAGAGAGGTCCCCCCGCCCTTCCGGGTCGAGCTAGTGTCCTGGCAAATCTTGCTTTGGGACTGTTTTTCAGCCTCCTCTGCTGTAACCCGTCACCATATTCTCTTCCCTTCCTCGGAAGCCAGTTGAAGAGGGGCCTGGAAGCGCCCGCGGTCGGAATGGCTTTAAAAATTAGCAATTTCTTGTTAAGGACTGGCAGATTGGTGCTTACCGCCGTATTTGGGAAGCCACAAGAGGCCATTCTTACCTGTTAGAGTCTGAGAAAAGGGACAGCCTATACCTCTTCTTGACAAATACCCAAGGATGCATTAGTCTACGTTGGCTGAACTTGGCATGGTGTGGTTTTTTTTTGAGACAGACACACTTTTTTTGGCCATCACCCCAGATTTCTACTGGGGAGTGAAAGCGCCTACTGTACTGAAATTCGAAAGCTCCATAGTTGAGGACTTTCAACCAGAGATCAGGGTCAAAACTATCCGTGGATAGATTATTGAAGCGTGTGCATATTAACGTCATGCGTCAAGTCCCCACCTTCCAAGGTTGTAAAACTGATCAGATTTACAATCCGTCTTGAATTACTCTTTACCAAAATTGATCCATTTATAAAACAGCTTTGAAAATGTGCTTTACCAGCCTGCCTTCTTGTCAGTAGACACAGGTATATTAATGAATAGACCTGGCTTTGGGGAAGGCAGCATTTGCAGCGTTGTACTTTCCAATCTATTCACTTCTAAATTGTGAGCATTAGCCCATCTGAGGTTGTTGACCCCTTACAAATTTTGAACCAAAAATGAGGCCTATTTTTTACAAATAAGGATGAGCCATCAATTTCTGATGACTGCTTGTATTTGTTATTATATGAAATGAGCTAAGTTGAGAATTAATCTCATTTCATGAATATTGACAACTGCAAACGTGTAGGTCTTAGAGCTCGAATGCATTATAGGCATATACTAGCATTAGAACCAGGCAATTACATTCCCTGATCCTGATGCTTAAGTTTCTTGAGATAATTGCTGTTGTAGTTTTACAAAAAATGAGTGTAATTTTGACTTTTATAAACATGTTTTAATGTTTTTAAACACCGGGTGCAGTGGCTCACTCCTGTAATCCCAGCACGTTGGGAGGCCGAGGCGGTTGGATCACGAGGTCAGGAGTTCGAGACCAGCCTGGCCAACATGGTGAAACCCCCGTCTCTACTAAAAATACAAAAATTAGCCGGGCATGGTGGCGCGTGCCTGTAATCCCAGCTACTCAAGGGGCTGAGGCAAGAGAATCGCCTAAACCCGGGAGGCGGAGGTTGCAGTGAGCCAAGATTGCGCCGTTGCACTCTAGCCTGGGCGACGGAGCGAGACTCTGTCTCAAAAAAAAAACTAAACAAAACAAAAAAAGTTATTAGATTAAAAGCCTCTTAACTATGTGTTTATGAAAACTCCACGATGTTGGGATATATAGAGATTACATTTTTTAGTTTTTATAAAACTTAACTAGAAGTCGTGTAAATTCATTTGAGAATAGAGGGGAAGGATTCTTGAAAGCAGTTAATGTAAGAAGTAAATGAGCCAGATAAAAATGATTTTAAAGTTACCATTGGTGTTATTTTTCCCTCATTATTACCTGAGTAATCTCTGGTTTTCTGGACATTAAAATAATAATAGTTAATACTTGAGTACCTTTTAGGTGCCAAGCTTGGTGCTTTATTCATTTGCACTTGTTTAATTCTAACCGAACCCAGTGGTATAGTTATGAGTGTTTATTTTACAGATGAGGGTTAAGTAACTTGGCCAAGATCATGCAGCTTGTTAAGTAGTAGGATCAGGATTTGGACCCAGGCAGTCTGGCTGATTGACCAGACTCTGCTAATAATGAAACAGTGCTGGCTAGAAGGTCATACTCAGAACTGGACGTTGCCTAGCAAATAGTAGATTTTCAGAAAGTGTTTTGATACTTCTTAATGCCTGGGTTATGATGTCCTGAGAGAAAATAGGTAGGTAGGGATGTTATCTTGCTGGAATGTGAGCTCCACCAAGACAAGGAAAGGATGTGCAGGATTTATTTCAACCCATTTGTAAGAAAGTGAGAGCACTTCTCTCAGAGGTATAATTTTAAAGTGTGATTTCTGTTATAGAGTTGAAGATCATATTTTTGAAACATAGAGATTGCTTTAAAAATGTAGAAACAATGTTATAGTTTCCTAAGATAGTGTCCTACTGAAATTTCATTGTCCTTCTGGAACAAATAAAATATTATTGTTTAAAAGGGTTTTCCTTCAGTTGAAAATAAGATTTTGTTGAGTAATACTGTGTGTGATGATTAGTTTTATTATGTCAGCTTAGCTAGGCTATAATACCTAGTTATTTAATCAGATACTAGTTTGGTTGATGCCGTGATGGTATTCTGAAGACGTGGTTAACATCTGTAATCAGTTGACCTAAACTAAAAAATATTACCCTAAATAATATGGGTGGGCCTCATTCAATCAATTGAAGGCTAAAAAAGCCAAAACTGAGGTGTCCTGAAGAAGACAGTATTTTCCTCAAGACTGCAGCATCAATTCCTGCCTAAGTTTCCTGTCTGTAGATCTACCCTACACATTTTGAAGTTGCTAGCCCCTACAGTTGTGTGAGCCAGTTCCTTAAAATACCAATATTTCTGTATCTGTCTGTATGTAAATGAAGATATTTACGTTTTTATCTACATCTATATATTTTTTCCTATCAGTTCTGTATCTCTGTAGAGCCCTGACTGATTTGGGTGCTGAGAGTACTTCTTGTGAGCAGAATCTTAAGGATGAGTTTTTCGGAATTGATTATAGTGTTTCTGGAATTGGTTTTCTAAACTGCAGATTTAAAGGCAATAATGAGTATTCCCAGTAGAAAAGAGGGCACTGATAGTCCCTGGTGTGATATGGCAACAGAGATATGCAAAAGATCACTATTAGATACTCCCACTCATGCTTATAGACAAGATTCAGAATGATCAGGTATTTGATACCTTAGAACATTTTAATCAAATTAATGAGTATAATAAGATAGGCTGGTTGCTTTTAACTGTGCTGGGTAAAGTGAGAAAAGAAAAGGATGATCCTAGCTACTTGGGAGGCTGAGGCAGGAGAATGGCTTGAACCCAGGAGGCAGAGGTTGCAGTGACCCCAGATCGCACCACTGCACTACAACCTGAGTGACAGAGTGAGACTGTCTCAAAAAAAAAAAAAAGAAAGAAAGAAAAGAAAAGAAAAGGGGAGCTTAAGGCTTCAAATTCTCGATTGAAGCTCCACATAAGTGACCTGAAAAGTTTTTGTGTCTGCGCTAAAGAAATCCGTATCTCTTGTAGCTGCAGAGTTGAGGGTTGGTGAAAACCAAATCCAGAGTCTCATCCTGTAGGTGGCTGAATTACAGTGCTAACTGAATTCCCTTCTTCACCTTGGTCTGCTATTAAAATGAGGGTACTGATTGGGAAGGAATGGGATCCGCACATTTGGAATAGGGCCATATGGGAACATCCTGATGAAGTTGGGGATGTTAAACTCCTAAATTTGACTCACCCTTTTTTGCCAGTAGAAGCAATTCTTCCACCTCTGAGGAGGTTAACTCTGCTTTGCCTGAAGAACCTGTAATGACCTCCCTTGAGGTAGTTACCTTGCAAGACATTGCCGGTTCTCCTCAGGAATCCATAAAGAGCTCTGGGGTTGCTCTTCTCTTCAGGTCAGAGATTGCAGTGGGAGCTGTTGACACTGACTGGGGGTCCTTAGCTGCAGCAGGGATGGTTGGATCTCGGATGGCAGGGACGATGTGATCACCAAAGAGTAAGTGGGTGTGTTGCCATCATAGGGGACAGTGGAGTCAAAGCAGCAGTCTTAACAGCCTGACTTGGGGGTCCTACGGCATTGGGTAGGTGGTCATGGTGTCCCTAGAAGAGAACTCGATGGGCAGTATACTGAATTCTGGCTTGATCTCTATAAGCAGAAGAGTTCTAGGTCAAGTGAATGGAAGCCTTACTTTAATTACCAAAGAAAGAGTCACGGTCCCTCAATCAATTCCCAGATTTGAGTCATTTTACAGACCCAGAACCCCTTGACTGAGGGGAGGCTGGATCCTTTTGAGGAAGGACCCCATTGTGCTGCCAAGAATTTGTACCGTTAATTTTTTTCTCAGCTTTTCCTGAAGGGACCTATGGCTTATCAGGGTAAGTGTGCATTGGAGAAGAGGAAATAATTAGACTTCTCATGGATTACTGAACTCTTAACTCTGAACTGACACTAATTCCAGGACACTCAAAGTGTCATTTTGGCCCGCCATTCAGAGTAGGGACTTGTTGAGGTTAGGTGGTCAATGGAAGTTTAACCCAGGTCCTCCTCACAGTGGGTCCCCATATTCATCCTGTGGTTACTTGGCCAGTTCCAGGATGCATAACTGGTATATACATACTCAGCAACTGGCAGAATCACCACACTGATTCCCTGACCTGTGGAGTGAGGGCTATTGTGGTAGGAAAGGCCAAGTAGAAGCCGCTAGAGCTGCCTCTTCCTGGAATAATAGTAAGCCAAAAGCAATACCTCATTCCCGGAGGAACTGCAGAGATTAGTGCACTTAAGGATGCAGGGGTGATGATTCCTGACATATTCACATTCAACCCTCCTATTTGGCCTGTGCAGAAAACAGATTGATCTTGGAAAATGACAGTGGATTATCATAAACTTAACTGAGTGGTGACTAATTGCAGTTGCTGTTCCAGATGTCATTTCATTACTTGAGAACCTATCCCCTAGTAGCTGGCATGCAGTTATTGATCTGCTGAATGCTTTGTCTTAGTATCTGTTAGTAAAGATCACCAAAAGCAGTTTTCTTTCAACTAACAAAGCCAGAAATACACCTTCACTGTCCTACCTCAGGAATGTCAACTCTCCAACACTATGTCATAACAAGATCTCTGTGATCTTGTTATGAGTTGAATTGTGTCTTCTAAAAATTTATGTGTTGGATTCCTAGCCCTTAGTACCTCAGGGTATGACCTTATTTGGTAATAGGGTAGTTAAAAATGTAATTAGATAAGATGAGGTCATACTGTAGTAGGCTGGGCCCCTAATCCAACACAACTGGTGTCCTTATAAACAGGAGGAATTTGAACACAGACATTCACACAGGGAGAATGCCATATGAAACTGAAGTAGAGGAACACCAAGAAATGTCACACATTTCCAGCAAACCATCAGGAGCAAGGGGGGAGGCATGAAACAGATTCTCCCTCACCCCCTTTGAAGGAACAAACCCTACTGACACCTTGATCTTGGACTTCTAACCCCAGAGCTGGAGACAGTACATTTCTGTTTTGTAAGCTCCTCAGTTTGTGGTTCTCTATTACAGCAGCTATAGCAAACAAATAGAGACCCTGATTGCCCTTCCCTTCCGCAAGACATCATACTGGCTCATCACATTGATGACATTATGCTGATTGGACCTGGTGGGCAAGAAGGAACAACTACTCTAGACTTACTGGTATGACATTTGCATGTCAGAGGGTGGGAAATCCAACAAGTATTCAGGGGCCTTCCACCTGTGAAATTTCTAGGGGTCCACTGGTGTGGTGTAGGGCATGTTCCCACCTATAACAAAAAGAAGCACGGTCAAGTGGGCCTCTTTAGATTTTGGAGGTGACAAATTCCTCATTTGGGTGTGCTACTTCAGGTTGTTTACTGAGTGACCCAAAATGCTGCTAGTTTTGAGTGGATCCCAGAACAAAAGACGCCTCTACAACAGGTACAGGCTGCTGTGCAAACTGCTCTGCCGCTCAGGCTGTATGACCCAGCAGATCTTCTGGTGCTTGAAATGTCAGTGGCAGATTGAAATGCTGTTAGGAACCTTTGGCAGGCCTTATAGGAGGTAATTACAGTATAGAACCTTAGGATTTTGGCGCAAAGCCTTTCCATCCTTTGCAGGTAACCGCTCTTTTAAGAAACAGCTTTTGGGCTTGCTACTGGGCTTAATAGAAACTCTACGCTTAACCATGGGCCACCAAGTTATGCAACCTGTCTAGAAAAATGACTAGAATATTTCAGCAGTTAAGAGCACAAGCAGATGGCATGTGTTCAAATCCTGGTTATGTTGTATTTACTAAGTATGTCATCCTTGAGTAAGTGACCAAACTTTGTGTTTTAATTTCCTCATGGAGTGATTTTATATAATAAATGAGATGATACCGTGCTCAGCACAGAACCTGCTAATTTTTAGCTTCTCTTAACACAGCAGAAGCTGCTACTGCAATGTCATGTGAAGTCATTAGTCCATGCCTTTAAATGTGATTGTAGAATTTTTTTGCCTTGGTACAGCAGAAAAAATAGTGACTTTTTTTTTTAATTCATGTAAACCAGAGCAGAAGTTTGAAATAGTGAACAGTCTTATAGGCATTTTGTGCTTTCAGGTTCTGAGTTTATTACTTCTGAGAATTAACCATGGTAGCAGTGGTCTATGACCTCTGTGGGTGAAAGGGTGGCTGGGCTTTAAGCACGTGCAGCAGTGGGCAAAGAATGGAGGTGAGGGAAGAGGCATCAGACATTAGGAAGGGATCCTCCCGGAGAAGTGGAGGTGGGTGGTTAGATTTTGTGGATGCCAATGGCAAGATAAGTCTTATTAGAAAGTCTCATTGATAAGAAAAAATTGTTTTCAAGGCAGACTTAAAAATTAGGGCTTCCCCATTTTTACTTCTTCCACATTGCAACTTCTTGGACTTGATAAATTGAATTAAACATGGTATTTTATTTGGATTCCTTGATTTTTAACATAAGCATGAATTATAGTCACTCTTCCTTGCTATTTGAAATACTGCAATTCTTGTTCTAGTTTGAGCTGCTTAGTAAGCTGCATTGTAATTTGAGTCATTTCTTAAAATTAGAGGAATTAGATAAACAGTGATGGGTTTGTAATGTAGTGTTTGCCAAATGAATGTCATATATAATGTTAAGAAAAATTTTATTGTGTGGCACACTCTATAAAATAAAGCAGACCTATGTCAAGTTCTAAATGCAAGTTTTTATTTTACTTTTCTTGCCATGTTCATCACTGTAAATGCAAGTTTTTAAAAAGATATTTTAAAATTGGAGCCAGAATACAAGAGCTCTTTATTGCAACATGGCATCTGGTACTCTAATGATCAAATGACATTTTCTGAAATATGCTTGATACGGTAAACACTGACAAAACTAGTTAACCCCACAGAGAAGGTTACTAGTATTTTTCACCAAAGCCAAGCTGAAACAGGTTCTATTGCGATTTACTTGGTGTAAAATATATGTATAATTTCTCATATGTCTTTTTTTGGTTTAACAAACATAGGCCTTATTTATCAAGTAAATTCCTATCGCTAAGCATGTTTTAGTTAACTAGTAACAATAAATTTGTGTTAAAACTGATTTTCATGATAGAAGATAGAAATGAAATTTATATAGTTTGGCTCTCAATCCTTTATTTTCAGGGAAAAGACAGAATTTATACATATGAGCAATTTGTGAAGATGTGGGAAATTCACTAGATTAGCAGTTCTCTTTTTTTTTGGCCTTTAATCAGCTATGTGATCAGGAACAAGTTATGAACTATTACATGTCCTTGCATTCCTTATCTGTAAACATAAAGGATGGTACTAAGGGGCCTCTCAGTTTCCTTCCAAGTCTTAACATTCTGTAGTTCTAATGCAGACAACTATGACTAAACCTAAGGTTGCTGCTTTTATACAGTTGTACTCAGGGTCTGTGTGGCCTTCCATTTTTGTAGTCCCTGTAACAAAGACTTTGAGAAGATGAAAATAATCCTTACTCATGCAGTGGGTTGGGAAGGTTTCTTAAGGAGAACAGGCTTGTATTTTCTATTGCTGTGTAACAAATTACCCCCAAATTTAGCAGCTTAAAACAACACAGGTTTCACACAGGTTTATTATCTCGCAGTTTTTCTGGGTCAGGAGTATGGGCACATCTTAGCTGGTTTACTGCTTAGCGTCTCAAAGTGTCAAGCAGGCTGCATTCTCATCTGGAGGTTCAACTATGGAAGAATCTGTTTGCAAACTCATTCAGGTTGTAGGCAGAGTTCATCTTTTGTGCCTATATGAGTGAGGGCGCTATCTTCTTCCCGTTGACTGGTGGCCTCCCTCAGGGACTAGAGGCTGTTCCCTGTGTGCGGCCCTGTCCGTAGGCAGTTCATCATATGGTACTTTGTTTCCTTGAGGCCAGCAGAAGACTCTCTCTCCAGCCTGTTAAGATGGAGTCCTTTCCATCTTTTCTACCATTTAGTCTACTATACCATAAGTCTTTTCTCGAGACTGTTAGACTGCTTTTTAAACCTGACATTCTGGTGCATTGGGCCCTTGCAGTTTTCGTGCAAGTTGATTAACCTTTATGTTAACAAATGACTCACTGGAGTATGCTTTTTGCTGTCTAATCCATAATTCAAAATGTATCTTCCTCTTATTCACCTCTCTGTACTTTATTTTTTTGGCAGACTTTTGATAGTAGATTTCTAAACATTCTGTATTTTTCCTTCCTTTCAGAGTCTGTCATGCAGCTGACCAACGTAAGTCCAAAGTGCTTTAGAATTCAAATAATTCTGCGAACACTGCTTTGTAGTTAGCAGTGCAGTGGTGAAGTTCAAAACTTAGACTTGGGCTGGGCACAGTGGGTCACACCTGTAATCCCAGCACTTTGGGAGGCTAGGGTGGGAGGATCACTTGAGCTAGTTCAAGACTAGCCTGGGCAACAGAGTGACACTGTCTCTAAAAAAAAAACAAACAAAAAAAGTTAGACTTGAATGTAGGTGACAGGTGGCACTAATCTCGAGTACTAATCTCTAGTTCAAAATGATCCTTTATCAGTTCAAGTATGAAAGACTTCATATAGTAAACATTGCTTGGGGGGATTAACATATAATGTGAGAAAGGGCAGATGGTATTTCCTGCATTCTGGAGAGCCTTAGAGTATTGGATGCTATCTATCCACCCCCGCCTTGCTTCATCAGTAAGCTGCTTTCAGCTGCAAGTAACAGAAACTGGATTCAAGTTGGCATTAACAATAAAGAGGGACATAGTAACAAGAAGTCTGCAAGCAGAGCACACTCAGTGCCTCAGTTCAGAGCTCCCGCTCTGCCTTGTCCATGTCAGCTTTGTCCTTAGGCAGGCTCCCTGTGGTAGTCCATTTCTCACACTGCTGTAAAAATACTACCCAAGACTGGATAATTTATAAACAAAAGAGGTTTAATTGACTCACAGTTCATCATGGCTGGAGAGGCCTCAGGAAACTTATAATAGTAGTGGAAGGCAAAGGGGAAGCAGGCACCTTCTTCACAAGGCAGCAGCAGGAGGCAGGGAGAGGGCACAGGGGAGAGTACCATTTTTAAAACCATCAGATCTCGTGAGAACTCCCTATCATGAGATCAGCAAGAGGGAAACTGCCCCCCCCGCCCCGATCCAGTTACTCCCACCAGGTCTGTCGCTCAACACGTGGGGATTACAATTTGAGATGAGATTTGAGTGGGGACACAGAGCCAAACCATGTCACTTTAAGGTTACAGTGTGTCTGCTAGAACCCCCAGAATCCATATGTTTCCTTGCTCACCCCCAGTTTAGGAGAGGGAATTGGGTCCCCAAACCATGGAATGTAAGTTCTCAAAATCCTTAGACTCCCCTAAGTCACATGCCCGTCCCTGGACCAATAACAGTCAGCCAGCCACACAATGCTATGAGCCCTATCCTTTTGATCGGGATCCATCATTGGAGCTGGGGGCGCTGGTAGACAGCTACCTGAGCAGAACAGGGCCTCTGAAGAGGGAAGAGGGGAGTGGATGCTTAGTAGGCAGCCAACACTTTCCATTACCTTATCTAACCAGTAATTTAGTTAACACTGTTTTATCTATTGTTCTTTTTTGTAACTATAGAAAATCTTAAAGTGGAAGTCTTTCTGTATACTATGAAGCCATGTTGTCTAATACAGTAGCCATCAGCCACTTGTTGCTATTGTAACTTAAAGTAATTAAAATTAAATAAAATAGAAAAATTAGTACTTAAGTCACACTAGTTACACTTCGGGTGTTGAGTAGGCAGCTGTGTGTAATGGCTACCTTATTGAACAGCACAGATATAGAACATTTTCATCATTTCAGAAAAATCTGTTGAACAGAGCTGCTCTAAATTGTTTCAGGTAAAGTTTTTGCATAAGCATTGAGCTGCAGTAGAAACAAGGATAGCACCTGCTTTACTAGGTTTTCATCTTATGTTGGGGATTATAGGATCTGAAATTTAGCCAAAATGGGAAATAGGAATTCATTCATGTTGAGGTGATTGAATATAATGTTTGATACTACTTAGGACTTAAAAATATCAGAGCTGTTTTTAAAAATATACTTTTTTCCATTAAGAAAGTACAAATTATTTTTTGTTGTGTAAATAACTCTTTGCAACTTTGGTGATACCTTGAAGTTCAGAATATGGAAAATGTTGTAATGTGAACAACTTTATGTGGTGGTAACATACCCATGATAATGATTCTCACCGTATAATGAAAGTGACTGCCCAGTTTGTCATTCTAGTAGAGTATGCTAAACTTTTCAGGGAATATAGACAAATATGTATTAGTGCAATCACAGATGTGCTTGATATAATCCTGTCTCCACTATTCTGAGGCCGTATCTGTCAAACCAGAATTAGGGCTAAAGAATTGTTATATTAAGTATCTTAAAAATAATTATGTCCCCCTGTAGTCTCAGCTAGTGGGGAGGTGGGAGGATCACTTGAGCCCAGGAGTTCTGGGCTGTAGTGTGCAGTGCTGATCAGGTGTCTGCACTAAGTTCGGTATCAATATGGTGACCTCCCTGGAGCATAGGACCACCAGAGTGCCTAAAGAGAGGTGAACTAGCCTAGTCTAGAAACTGAGCAGGTCAAAACTTTCATCTAATCAGTAGTGGGATCACACATGTGAATAGCCACTGTACTCCAGCTTGGGCAAAATAGCAAGACCCTGTCTCTAAAAAAATAAATATTTATATATGAGATTATATATATATATATATATATATATATATATATATATATATACACATTATATAACTAGGTTATTGGAGATGTATGTGTGTGTGTATATATATATCCAGTAACCAATATATCTTCAATAACCTGGTAATACTACTCCTAGGAATTTCTTGAAGAACTTAAAATATGGACAAAAATGTTATATATGAGGATGCTATTTATAGTGCATTAAAACTGGGGGCAATCTAAGCTTCTAAGAGTAAGAGAATAACCATATCAATTATGGGGTGTTAAATTCCCCAAGATAATGAATTATTTCTTATCCAGCTGTTCAGACTCATATTTTTGGTAACTCTTTAATGGTGTATGCATAAGGTAATGGTAAAGAATGCAAAATTACATCTAATACAGAAAGCAGTAATCCAGGATCTAAATTAAGTTCATGCAGTTCTCAGCTGGCTCCCATGTACAAAATCCAAGGTCAAACAAGACTGAACAGCCAGATAATTGTTTTGAGCAGATTTCTCTATAAAGTAAAATACAGTTTCAGAAGCAACTGAGTTCACTTTATGCTTCTTGCTGTATATTAACCTGCTTTTATCATATCACTTTCTTGCTCAGAACTTCAGTTACTCCTTAGGAATTAAAAAATCCTCTAGAATTCCAGCCTCATTTCTCATTACCCTGAAAAGGCCCATCTTTACATATTGACACTCTGTGCCTTTCCAAGTACCATTTCCACTTTAACCTAGAATGACTTTCCATCTTCTTTTCCAATGCTCCGAAGTTTTTCTTTCAAAGATATCCTGCAGCCTTCAACTGATCACTGCAGTTCAGTTAGCCTTTTCCTTTTTCCCCAATACATAGTATGTTTATAAACTTGTAACTCATGTCTGACATGTCTCCTATCTTGGAATATTTAATTACCCTTTTATAACTAGATTGTAAACTACTTAAAGACAGTGAAAACATGTATTATACTAACTTGTTCTAGGTGCCAAAAGGGTTACAGTTCTGTGTAATGTCCACTCTTTGGTAGGGGGGTTAGTGAAAAGCTCCACTGTTAAGTTCTTTTGCAACTGTTTTACGTTGGTAGATTTTAGGTACTCTGAAGATATAGAAGAAAATCCCCTGGTTCATACCCCTGGAGGAGTTATAATTTAGTTGAGAAAACTAAGAGTTAAATTTCCCAGAGTAATGTTGGGCAACTGGGAGATGCTTAGTAAATATTTCAGGCCAGGAGCTGTGGTATGCTACCTGAGAGGCAGAGGCAGGAGGATCGCTTGAGTCAGGTGTTTAGAGGTTTTGATGAGCTATGATCGTGCCACTGCACTACAGCCTAAGTGACAGAGCAAGACCCTGTCTCTAAACGTGTGTGTGTGTGTGTGTGTGTGTGTGTATTTTATAGTGAAGTACTTGCCCGCTACTAATCACGGAAGCAGTGGAAGATGGAATGACTGTAGAGGAATCATTGTCCTTTCACTGTGATGATAGGAAAGATGTCTGTCCTCAGACATCGTTTGATGGTCTGTGCTCACTCACCAGGCATTACCTTCAGAAACTGCAAGTATGTTTTTGTTAATTCACATGTTTAAATTTATTCAGGATTATTTATATATATGTACACGTGGGATGATTTAGTATTGGTGTGAATTTTACCTAGTTTAAGAAGTACCTTGAAGGTTGAGAGATTTTAAATCAGTAGTAAGGAAGAGGGGAACTAAGAATAGAAGAAATGTATCATGCTAACTTGGACAAAAGGCCATAAAGGATGATAGTGGCAGAACATAAAATCTTATCTCAGGTATGGAAATTGTAAGTTATGTTGTTAAGTTATGTTGAATTTGTGTATCAACATACAAACATACATTCTAGACGTAGGCAAGAACAGCAAAAGTTAATTTATGCTTTAAGGACAAGGTAATGGTTTTAACATCAAAAAAGTTAAATTTTTTATTGGTAAAAAAAGTTTTGCTGTAAGGAAAGAGGCTTTCTTATAGATGTGTAGTTCAAACTTCTAAGTAGAGATAAGAGTATCTCCAAGTCATCCCTTCAGGATCTGAGCATCTTAGCTGTTAACATCTCCGGGGTTTGTAACAACGAAAAAGAGAGCTGGGCTGGAGGAAAGCCAGGGCGGCAAATGAGCTACTTCAGTAGGTGACCTGTCTGTTCCAAGTCCACAAGCACTATCTGTCCTTTTTCTGGTTAGCACATTGCTATCAGTCTTTGTATACCGCAGCTTTCATGTTTTGAAGAACTTAGTTTTGAGTCCTTGTATCAATGGAATTTCTGAGGAAGGATATGTGGTGTCTGAGTCCGTTCAGGCTGCTGTAGCAAAATACTGTAAACTGGGTGGCTCATAAACAATGGAAATTTATTTTTCGTGGTTCTGGAGGCAGGAAAGTCTAAGAGCAAGGTACTGGCAGATAAAGGTGTTTGGTGTGGGCCCACTTGCTGGCTCACAGCCCTCTTTTCACTGTAACCTCGCATGGTGGAGGGTCCATGAGCTCTCTTGTCTCTTTTTATAAGGCCACTATTCTCATTCAGAAGTGCTCTGCCCTCATGACCTAATCACCTCCCCGAAAGCCCTACCTCCTAATGCCATAACTTGGAGGTTAGGACTTCCTATGTGGAGGGACACAAATATTCAGATCATAGCATGTGTGCAGGATTTGGGAGCTTTTAAATACTTGAAAATGTCTTTAACATGACTGTCAAATTGAATTTTCTTACAATTTTTAGGTCACATACTTTTCTCTTTAAGTTTTGCAACTAATTGCTGTTGTTTTCTGGTTCGTAATAAAGCTGAAAAGTCTAAGGCCAGCATGATAGTTAGGTCTATGAAGACAAGCTGTTTTTCCCTGTGTCTTAATAGTATATTTTTCTTATAATTTAAACAAGTTCATGTAAGAAATTTAATTTGCCTTAAACATATTGAACCTGTTGATTTTGCAGTCTCGGGTCTTTTCACCATTATTTTTCTAATTACAGTTTTAGAAACCTAAGATCTCTTTTGAATCTGTATATTTGTGAACTTTTCTTTGTCGTTTTCATCTTCTTGACCATTTCTCTTTACTCTTACACAGCTTCTCTAGTTTGCACAGTACTCTCCACAGTACTGATTTTAGGAGACTTGATAAATTGCTGAGTACAAGGGAATAGGAAGATCCTTGGCTGACTTTGATACAGCTTTTTGTCTTGGACGACTTGGGCTCCAAAGGAGGTACATATTTGGGGAGTGGGAGGAAGAGGTAGTCATTGAGTACCATGTAGGATCTTTTGTGTCCCAGATACAAAAGATGTTGAGCAATCCAGGTGGATGCTGAGAGTCAGAAAAAGATCTGGACAGGAAACATAAATTGGGGTTCATCACCTAATGGATATAAAAGTTATTGCCCAGATAAAATGTATAGAGCCTGCGTTCAGGTTTAAGAGAAAAAAGGAGTCTATTAACAAGACCAGGAAGGAACCTCCAGGATAAGAAAAGCAGAAGAAAGGAGCTGGAGTTATAGAAAGGAAAGTCTGAGAGACTTTGAACAAGTAGGACGCAAGTAGTGGGGGTAATTATGTGTAACAGAATGAAAGGCCCGAAAGGTTATCAATAGAAGCTCATTGCTGGTTTTAATAGGAGCATTTTGGTATGGGAGGTAGTGAAAAAGAGGAGGCTGGTTTTTTTGTTTTGTTTTATTTTGTTTTTTGGTTGGGGGGGTTGTTTTTTGTTTTTGTTTTTGTTTTATTTTTGAGACTGAGCCTGTCTGTTGCCCAGGCTGGAGTGCAGTGGCACAATCCTGGCTCACTGCAACTTCTGCCTCCTGGGTTCAAGAGATTCTCCTGCCTCAGCCTCCCAAGAAGCTGGGATCACAGGCACTCACCACGATGCCCGGCTAATTTTTGTATTTTTAGTAAGACAGGGTTTCACCATGTTGGCAGACTGGTCTCAAACTCCTGACCTCAGGTGATCCACCTGCCTTGGCCTCCCAAAGTGTTGAGATTACAGGCGTGAGCCTCCATGCCAGGCCAAGGCTGTTGTTTTAAGACACTTTGCTGGTAACAGGAAGAAGAGAAATTGGGCAAACATCACATAAAGACCTACTTTCTTGATGGCGTATCTATACAACAATGAAGGAAAGAAGCCAGTGGTGTAATTGCCCAATGGATTCTTCCTGTCCGCTTCATGGAAAAAACCAGTTTCCTGAGACTGTGCTATTGGAGTACACAAAGAGTTTTATTAATGTCATGCTGGCCATGCAGGAGACAGAGTTATTACTCAAATCATTCTCCCCGAAGGCTCAGAGGTTAGGGTTTTTCAAGGATAGTTTGGTGGGCACAGGACTGGGGGATGGGTGTTGCTGATTGCTTTGAGGATGAAATCATAGGGTGTGGAAAACGGTCTTTGTGTGCCCAGCCTATCTCTGGATGGGGGCAGTAGGACTGGTTGAGTCATGAGTCACAAGTCCAGGTGGAGTCAGTATAAAAAATATTTAGGAAGACCAATCTTAGATTTTACAATAATGATGTTATCCATAGGAACCATTAGGGAAGTCACACATCTTGTGACCGCTGGCCCCATGACTCCTGAACAGTAAGGGGTTATAGAAACTATTCCTACATTTAGGCCAGGCACGGTGGCTCATGCCTGTAATCCCAGCACTCTGAGAGGCTGAGGTGAGCAGATCACCTGAGCTCAGGAGTTCAAGACCAGCCTGGGCAACATAGTGAAACCCTGTCTCTACAAAAAATACAAAAATTAGCTGGGCACGATGGCACACATCTGTAGTCCCAGCTACTCGAGAGGCTGAGGCAGGAGAGTTGCTTGAACCTGGGAGGTGGAGGTTGCAGTGAGCTGAGATCACACCATTGTACTTCCAGCCTGGGCAACAGAGTGAGACCTTGTTTCAAAAAAAGAGAAAAAAGAAACTATGCCTACGTTTAATCAGAATTTAGGCCCTTCCCGTAATTCTAATCTTGTGACCTTTCATTAGTTTTACAAGGCAATTTCAGTCCCCATACAAGAAGGACATCAGTTTTAGGGAGGGATATTATCTTGGCTTCAAAGTTAAACTATCAACTAAATTCCTCCCCTGGTTAGCTTGCTCTACACCCAGGAACAAGTGAAGACAGCCAGCTAGTGAGGCTAGCAGCACGATGGAGTCAGCCATGCTAGATTTCTCTCACTGACATAATCTTTGCACAGGCACTTTTGATGGAGTGAGCAGTCGAAGGGACAGGAAAGAGAATGGCAGTAGAAAAATACAAGGAAAATGGGGTCAGTAACTTTGGTTCACTTTCAAAGGGAGGAGGGAATAGTTTTATCTAATTATTTAGTCCCTCAACAAACATTTATTGAGTGCCTCCTGTGTGCCAGCAAGCCTTAGTTTTAGGCACCTGGGATGCAGTGAAAAAAACAGTGAAAAAACTCTACTCTTGGGGGACCGTAAGTAGTAAACATAATAAGTAAGTAAATTATATAAGAAGTTAGAAGATAAGAGGTGAAGGAAAAGTGAAACCAATAGAGCAAGGTAAGGAAGACTGGGATATTGGGGCCAGAAATGAGGGGTGCTATAGTTTTAAATAAGATGGTCAAGGTAGGCTTTACAGAGCAAGTGGCAACTGAACAAAGGCTTGTAGGAGGCGAAGGAGTTGGCCATGTAGGTATCTGGAGAATGACTTGTTCCAAGGAGAGGGAACTGCAAGAAGTCTTAAAGCAGGCACCTTTTCAGCCTTTGGGCAGAGCTGCAAGCCCAGTGTGGCTGGAGCAGAGCGAGCAAGAACACTGAGAGAGATGCCGTCATGGGTAGGGGTGTGTGGAGGGGGTACAGATTACTTAGGACCTGGTCTGACAGTTGAAGGACTTTGGCTCTTACTCAAAGAAAAATGGGAAAGTTTTAAAAAGAGGAGAGTCATGATCTGACTTAGATGTCGGATATATGGTCAGCTTATATATGAGGCTTGAAGAGATTTGGAAAGGTATGGAATAGTTTCTGAGTGGAGTGTGAGAGGAATCTGATCAGAAATTGTCATGGACTGTCACGGAGCAGACAGAGCCAGTCTGAGATATGATGATGTACTATCAATGTATGCTGGCATTATTTTACTCTGTTGTTTTGTTAGCAGTGATTAGTTATTGAGATGTGGTTGTGGAAGAAACAGATAATAGGACTGGCTGAAGGTTGGATTTTGCTGAAGGGCAAGGTAGTGATTCAAGTAATGTGCTGTAGAATCTAGGCTGGTTAAAGATTTCAGCGTGAAACCAGGAGAAACTGTTAGATTTGAACTAGGGAAAGGACAGGGTTGGGCAAGGTGCTAGTACTAGGCTCTAGAGAAAAGAAGGGAATGGAGGGTGGTAGCTGAAAGTGAGATAGTGTAGTTTTCAGAATTTCACTTGTGGAGCAGTACCAGATGATTTCAAGGCCAAGGGCATGACCAGTGAAATGAATTGCTGAAGAAGCTAGGTATAGTATAATATGAAATATATTTGGTCTTTTTCCCCCATACTTGTCTCAGAGCACCTAAAACTCTTGGGAATTTCCTGAGTGATGGGAGTATGTTTTATTAATAATGATCCCCTTAACAGGTTATGCTAATGAGCTAACTTAGGGTAGGGCCTCTGTAGCTTCAGAATGGGGCGACTCACTAGAAATACAGAGTATTAGAGTGGTGGAACTTTGAGACTCACCCACCATCCTCCAGGAAAGGCTAGGGCTGGGGATTAGTCTCTACAAAAACTCTTGAACAACAGACTTGATAAAACTTCTATGTTGCTAAGCACATGGAGGTGCCGAAAGGGTGGCACACCCAGAGAGGGCATGGACATCCAGACACCCCCCAATACCTTACCGTCTGCATCTCTTCCATCTGGCTGTTCATCTGTATCCTCTGCAATATTTTTTATAATAATCCAGTAAATCCTTCTTAGCAAATTAATTAAACCCAGTGTTAAAGGACTACCAGGTTCTATTGCCCATTGCAAGGCGACAACCAATATGCAGAAACAATGGGAACCACAGCAGAGAAAGAGTTCAGTAATAATAGGGCAGCAAAATGAGAAGATGAAAGGAAACGTTAAAAGAAAAACTTGAGCTGAATTAAATGTAAAGGAGTTTAATTGAGCGATGAACTATTCGCAAATTGGGCAGCCCCCAGAATCTCAGCAGATTCAGAGAGACTCCTGCACAGCCACGTGGTGGAAGAAGATTTATAGACAAAAAAAAAAAAGGGAAATGATGTACAGGAATTGGAAGTGAGATATAGAAACAGCTGGATTGGTTACAGGTTGGCCTTTGCCTTATTTGAACACAGTTTGAGCACTTAGCAGTCTATGAGTGGTTGAAGTATGGCCACTGGGATTGGCCAAGACTCAGCTGTTGTTACAGGCGCATATTCCTAAGTTAGGTTTTCAATCTTGTCTGCCTATTAAGCTAGGTTACAGTTCATCCACAAGGACTCAAATGTAGAAGTACAGAGTCTTTCTCAGGCCATGTTTAGTTTGCTTTAACAGTTCCCCTCTTTTGGTCATTCTTTCAATTTTGAGAGATTGACCAAAACTTTAGTCCTTGATGTCACTATTACCATCATAAATATACTTACTTGGTTTTGAAAACCACTGGGAAACAGTAGAATTGAGTTTTGCAAAGGCAGGAACAAGGACTGAGTAGAGGGTACCTCCTTATGCCGGAATGTCCTGTTTATAGGAGAAAAACAAAACCTGTTCTGTTCTGGTGTAGGATCTATGTGTTTCCTTAAAGTTTTAGTTTGATTATGTCAGATTTAACAGAAGTGGCTCCACTTTTGTTTGGTTTGGTCTGTTGGGGCCTAGTGCATGAGTTCAGTCCAAAACAATGGCCTCCTATAATTTAAAAAATTCCCCTTCTGTTCTGGTTCTCACTTAGGTGAGAGTGTGACCAAAACTTAGGGCCTTAGTGCCACTCTCATTTACCATTATTTTGGGTTTCCAGTTTCAGCATGTCATTTATAGCTTATGGTGTCCTCATGGCTGCACATTTCTTTCAGCTCTTGTCATTCCAGTTGAAGAGAGACCATGTGACGTTTTAGAGATGGCTGCATGCAAACATTTAAAATCTCTGAGAGAATACAGCACACCAGGGAGACTGTTATCATGACTGTCGGGTGGATAATACCAAGAGTTTGGAGTATGCTTCTTACCCAGGGTCCCAGTAAACCAAACCACCTAAAATCAAATAGATCAAAGAATGAGCTAAATGAAGAGTCTACTCGCTTAACTAAGTGGTTTTTTCTGTTAATCCCCTACAACTGAATTTTTATAATCTACATTTGATGTATTTCTTCATAGGCCACAAGTGCCAGCAGCTGCACAGATACTTTTCTGTTTAGCCGCTTCTATTATTTAGCATAACCTTCACAAGAGAATTTAAAGTCTGTTGTGCAACAATAGCCTTTACAGTAGAAACTGCTATAAAGCCTATCATGAAGGATACATTTTAAATCATTCCCTCTTTTATTCCAAACTGTGAAAAAAGGACCTAACAAACGATGCCCTTCTAGAAGAGTGAAGGCCTCCTGGCAATGTTCTCTTTAACCTATGTGGGTTAAGAGGAGTGAATCAATGTGCTGTTTCTGACTGATTATGAGGCAACATATGTACCATTAAAGTTTCTTACCTACATTGGGGCTTCATGTTTTATCTATGAAGGTATAAGGTTATCCATATATAAGGCTGGCTGCAAAATCATTTTCAAATAAAAGTATACCCCATAAGTGCACACAACAGACGACCCCCCCCCCCATTTTCATTTCTGTTGTTCATAGAGGCATAAATAAGGGAAAAGTATTTAAAGATAAGAGTCTCATGGTAGTAGAACTCTTGATCTGTGATCTTGGGAAAAGCTGTTCACATCAAGGATGCCATCTTTTTCTGGGGAGAAATTTCCCTAGTTAGCTTTACCTTGAGGGTTCCAATGGGTGTACAGTTCCAAGATTGTGGAGGGACCCTTCTCTATTGTGAGATTATGAAGCCAAAATACAAGGTCCTGAAGTTTTGCTGCAGTATGGATAGCAAGGACAATCTTTCTCTGATGTTCTCAGAATATTCAGTCTTTGGGGTCTAGATTGTGAAAGGGTTGATTTTCCTCAGTGAACCATAAAAATACACTGTGGCATAATAACTTAGTGTTATAACTTCAGTCCTCTTGCATGGGAAAGCTTTTATACAACCAGAAAACATGCATTGAAAATGACAATTGAATGAAATCCCTTTACAAATGTTTAAATGACCCATCAGGTAGCCAAATATACCTGAAGCTTTTGTTGTCTTCTCAGGCACGTGGGTTTGACAAACTAAACATTGGTTATAAAATTATTTTAGCAGGCTGGGCACAGTGGCTCATGCCCGTAATCCCGGCATGTTGAGAAGCTAAGGCGGGAGGATCACTTGAGGTCAGGAGTTCGAGACCATCCTGGCCAACATGGTGAAACCCTGTCTCTACTAAAAATACAAAAATTAGCCAGGCGTGGTGGAACACGCCTGTAGTCCCAGCCACTTGGGAGGCTGAGGCAGGAGAATCGCTTGAACCTGGAAGGCAGAGGTTGCGGTGAGCCGAGATCGTGCCACTGCACTCCAGCCTGGGCGACAGAGTGAGACTCCGTCTTAAAAAAAAAAATTATTTTAGCAATGTATAAGGTACCACACCAATATATTTAATTTGAATTATTTTATCTTTTCCATGATGAGTCATGGAAAGCATAACTTTTAGTAACAAAAGCTGTAAGGACTTAGGAAGGACAAGGTGGCTATCCTGGTTCTCCATGTGTCCATGCTTAACTAACATTAGACTTATGTCCTCTTGAATGCCAGTTTTTCCAAATTAGGTACATAGCACTGATAACTGATGGGTTATCATAGGCAATTTGACTTAGACTATGGAGTTCATTTAAATTGTATATTTAAACAATTTCAGTACCAGCTGATTTAATGTGAAAATCTGGCAAAGTATTTTCTTGGTGTTCAATTAATTTCTGTCTACTTGGGTTAGCAGTTTTATGAACCAGTCAGTCTTTTTATTAAAGTTCCAGGAATTCTTACCTAGATTAAATGATATGATTCTAAGGTTATTAGAAACCTGTATTCAAGAGTGCTTTTTAGGGTGCTTTCCATCCTTTCATGAATCTCCTAAAAGACACCATATTCTAGGATTTTACATGCTTATGAAGTTTTTAGAAACCGCATTAAGCATTAAGCAATTAACTGGAAATGACTTTAAATAGTTATAAAGACACAGTTGACAAGGAAATGTGGTTATTTCCGTGGTCTATAACAACATAATAACTGTAATTGTGGATAGCATATATGCAGACATTTTAGAAATCCCTTACAATTTTGGAATATATATTAACATTCACTAAAATATAACTTGAAAGAGTTAAACATAATTTTTTATTTTGACAATTCTTCACATTTCAAAGTTAAAACTTAACATGTCAAATAATCCTGTGCTTACCTCTCTTTTGGATGCTTCAGGGGCCCTCTGTAGTATCCCAAAGTTGGAAGTTAGAAAAGACAATTTTGAAGCTGAAATTTGATTTGCGGAAGCCTATCAAATATGTTAAAGGTTTAAAACACTACATTATACTTAACCAATTTGACCATGAGGTGAGATTTTTATAAACCTTATATAACCCTTTGCAATATTTTTGAAAGAGTAAATCAGTGCTTTAAGAAAACCCTATTGTGTTTTTATTTCAAGGTTTAATTTATGGAATGCTGGATAACACCCCTTTAAGTTTAGTCAATATGTTCACAAACAGAATTTCTTTTTACAAGATTAGTGTTTATAAACCTTAAGCAACTTAAACCTTTAGTTTTATGTTATCTAATTAAAAAACCCCTTCACCCTCTAGGCAAAAACTTACACTCCCATGCCTTCTTATAATCTTTTATCGAAAACACATTTCACCTTCCTCACACGCCTTGCATGTAAAACTATTTTTTTAGTAGTTTTAATTACATGTTATTATGGTAACTCTTAGCAGCTTTTACTTTTGGTGCATAAATTTCTTTCATGACTTAGACCATCTGTGACATGCTTGGACTTTGACCTGTCCTAAACATGCCTCTTTTTAAACAACTAGTTATTTTACTTTGGGAAAAGAATTTACCATACAAGATTGTTTCTTATGTAAAATCTCTTTTTTAAAAGTCAAAGAAGTGGTTTATGACCTTAAAGCATTTAGGAAACCTAATATCTGACCTGCACAATTTAGACCAAAAGTTTTTATTTCACTAATAACCTTCCAAGCTGTTTTTATTTCCCAAAGATCACTAAAGTTATGTGAACTAAAAGATACTACAGTTTTTATTTTCTTTCAAAATGTTTAAGTGCTTGTTTTTCTTTAAGCCAATTAATTAGAGCTTTTTTACGTAAACAGTATACACACAACACATATATAACTACACAGATAGATGGAAAAAAATTAAGTAGTTTTAAGATTTTTTTATTTCCTAGTTTCTAAGTTTCTTAATTGGATTACTGGCTTTAGGGTGGACTCTTTGGAAGAACTGGCTAGGGAAACATGCAGTTTCTAGTGCCTAATAAGCAGGCACAGCTGGAAAGCAAAAACAGATCCCCAAAATTAAGGGTCCCATTTTTATGAGTCCCCCAAGAGAGGGAGCTACTATTAGAAAAGACAGTGCAATGCTTTTACTGTGCATTTAATTGTATGGCAACCCAAAACCAATCAGCCCATTTGTAATTAGCCCATCCCCTATAGGAGTCTTATCTTTCAGTGGGGTTGGGGACATCTCCATACTTCCTAGGTTGCCCAGAGCATGCTTCTCTGATCCAAACGTGCAGAGCTCAGTATTTCCCCATAGCTGGCACCAGACATCCCTAAAGTATATTTCCTACCTAATTATTACATACCAAAGCTCTTTCATAATGTGAAGTAATTGCTGATACCCCCAAAAGTAAAAAATGTTAGATATTGCAATGCAAAACAGTACAGAGCCTTAGATTTTGAAAGGAATCTATCCACTTCCAATTCCTGGGATTTCATGAGGAAAACAAGTTTTTCCCAAAATGGGGTCTCTGGTAACTCCTGTTTTTCCCAAGGGGTCCCATGCTGTTAGAGCTTGAATATCTGCTTGTAATTAAGCTGACTTTTAACCACAGTGCTCTTTTTTTTAAAAGTCCTTTTAAATTTCCTATTACCCAACTTTAGCCAGGCCAAATGGCTGATATTGTTGGCATTTAAACTTTAGCAAAAGCAACCTCACAGGTGCTCTTAGAAAGGATAATTCCACGGTTCCTGGAGGGGAAGAGAATCAACAAATGGTAACGGTTATGCAGATATCAAACAAGAAAGAACTCATTCCCTAAACCAGGTATTGGACACAGGTCGCCACTATGAAAGAGAAAACCTTAGCTACTGAGCTACAGCACTGGGCAGCCTCCATTGCCCTTTCCAAAAGGAGTCTAGAGTAGTTAATTTTGAGCTTGCAAAGGCTTTTAACTACTCAGGATGATTTTTAGAGCTACCTATGACATGAACCTTAAAATTCCTGTTCCCTGGAAGGCAGAGACCAAGAGTAAGTGTAGCCATGTGGTCACAGGATCAAGCTCCCAAGGACATAAAACACGATGGAGACCTCGTACAGTTTTTTGTTTGTGTGAGGGACCTGCAGCAAAGCGTTACTGACCAGCTTACTGGGCCATCTTGAGCAGCGGGCTTATGGGGTTTCAAGCCCATGTTCTATTCTAAGTTAGCTGTCTTTATGACAGAATGATGCAGGAAGACACATAAATAAGCATACCAAATTGGCTACAGCTTAAGACTAGCCTCATAAATCCTTTTTCCCATTACTCAAAACTTTACAGGAGATAAATAGTGATTTTTACCATTCATTCAACCAGTTTGCACAGGGAGAGAGAGATAGAAGTCTGACTGGTAAGAAAGTCTTACCCTTTTGCTGGCATGCCAGGCTTCTGAGTTGCCTTCCTCTGAGTGGCCCTGTGACCTGGCTGGCTGCACCACAGACCTGGGGGCCAAGCCGCCACACAAAGCAAAATCATCTTTTTCTGTTTTGTGGAACCACAGGTAAAAGTATCTTGATTTTGCAAGTTGCCACCCAACCAGCTGCATGGGGACACCAAATTACTGAACTGGCAGGGTTCAAATTTGCCCCTGATTGGGCCCTGTCATCTTTAACCGATGTTTTATCCAAGAGAGACTTTACTGAGGGGAGGGCCTCTAACCCAGTTCCATCCTTTACTCAAGTAAAATGTACCCCATTACTTATCCAAAGTCAGCCAATTGGTACTGCAGTCTGTTTCCTTTGGATCTAGATAATAACTAAGCTAAACGTTTAGTAGATTTAATTTCTGAGAGCCCTCATTTTTAAATTCACTTCAGTGTGTTGTGGTTTATTCAGAACGTTCTACTGTAAGTTAGCTTTAGTAAGATTTTGCCATTCTGTAAGACTTTGCTGCTTTCTGTGCCTAATGTATAAGCTGGAAGGAACTTAGATTTCCGGAAATTAAGGATCCTGTTTTTGCCTAAAATGTTGGCTTTAGTCTCAGGTTCCCTTGATTAACTTAGCCAATGATTTTTTTTTTTTTCCCTACCTAAACACACAAGAAAAATGAAACGAAGGGGTAGAACACAAAAATCCTCGCAAATTTTTAAAAGCCAAATTTTACACCCCCTGCAATATTACCATTTACTACCAGTTTCTTTCTGACCCAGTCAGATGTAAGAGGCCTCTAACTGGATCCAAACCAGTTAATTACCAGATCCAATCTGATCCTGAACCCAGTTCAATTTCTGTTGCGATTTCCAAACCCAGTTTGGACCAGAAATTTGCTCAGAGAAACTCGAGAGCTCAAAACACAAATCTGTAGAGCTCCGAAATCTGAGAGAGAACTTACCATGATCCCCAGCTGCTCTGAGAGATCAAAGGACACAAGTGGGTCTAGCAGGTGCCTTGCTTGTTCATTCAGTGCTCCTGGGGATCATTAGAAGCTCTAGTTCGGATCCCACTTCTGACACCATCTGTTAAAAGCTTAGGCTGGATTACATTTAAAGGAGTTTAATTGAGCAATGAACGATTTGCAGATCAGGCAGCCCCCAGGCTCAAAGCAGATTCAGAGACTCCCATGCAGCCATGTGGTGGAAGATTTATAGACAAAAAAAGGGAAATGATATATGGAAATCAGAAGCAAGGTATAGAAACAGCTGGATTGGCTACAATTTGGCATTTGCCTTATTCGAACACTTAGCAGTCTATGAGTGGTTGAAGTATGGCTGGCCACTGGAATTGGTCAAGACTCAGCTGTTGTACAGGTGCATACTCCTAAGTTTGGTTTTCAATCTTGTCTGCCTCTTAAGCTAGGTTACAGTTCGTCCACAAGGACTCAAATATAGAAGTATGGAGTCCTTCTTAGGCCATATTTATTTTGCTTTAAGAACTTCAAATCTGCCTTCCCGAGAGGTTTGGAGACGAAGATTTTAAGGATTCTGGACAAGTGATGGGCTAGAGTGTGGGGATTGCTGATTAATCGAGAAGTGAGAGGTAAAGTCTGGTGACAGGGAGATGAAGAAACTACATTCCTTTGCTGAGTTAGTTTCTTGGTGGGGGTCTTCAGACAGTTTGGTGTCAGCTGTTTTGCTGGAATTCAGGATCTGGAAAACACCTTAACCAATTCTTAGGTTAAAAGGTCCGGTGTCAGAGATTCTGTCTATAGGAACAGTGGGGAGCAGGTGGTTCAGCATGCTATGTGACTCTCAGCAGCTACAGGGAAGTGGGCCAGAGTGTACCAGTGCATGCATCCTAGTCAGGGCCTAACTATAATTCTGCCTAAAATCTGGCTTGTAAGTCTTGTTAGTTTCTCCAATAGAAGGTTTATCAAATTAATTGAACCCAAGGTGGGAACTTGAATGTATAGCCTGTTGAGAGGTATGGGTAACAACTTACTAGTTGTGATTTGCATCGGAAGTGGGGAGTAGGAGTAGTCTTGTGGGACTGAGCCCTTGATCTGTGGATTCTGACTCTTAAATAAGACAGTGTTGGAATTGAATTATAGGGTACCCAGTTGGTGTCCTCTGGGGAATTGCTTGATGTGTGGAGAAAACTCCTTCACATTTAGTTGTAGAAGTATTCTCCATTGATTGTGAGAGTAGAGAGAGAAAAAGAGTTTTTTCACCCTTAGTGTAGGATTTTGCATGGTCACCCAAATTAAATAATGGCAAAAGTTTAGATGAAGGAAGAATACGAGCTTGGTTTGACCAGGTCATAGATGAGAAGATGAAGAAGGGAGCTAGAACTAATAATTATTGGTAAAGCATAGTAAGTGCTAGACACTTAACCAGCTCATTTATCTCATAAATACCATGTGATAAAAGGATAACTTAATTTTACTGATAAGGAGAAGGCTAAGAAAATGTTGGCGCTCAGGTCTTTCTGATGGCAAAAGCCTCCATTCTTATTGCAACCTGTCAGAAGTGAAAAGGAAAGGATGCAAGGGAACTGTGGATTCTGGGTTTATGTCACCATTACAGATAATAACCATGGCTTAGGTCCTCTGAAAAGATATAAAGATATAAATATTTTGTATAAATGAATAGATTTATCTAGTGATTTTGGAAAAATCATTGATTTTTTTTATAAGTGGTACACTTGACATATAAGACTGCTCTGGAAATTAATGAATTATTAATGAACTTCCATAGGAATTCACTAGGGGGGCATAATTTAATCTTTTCTGAAAATTAAGAATTTGGTAGTGGCTTCATCCTTAATTCAGCTTGTTTATGTGGTTCAAATGTGGTATTAGAAAGCCCCCAAAGCAGAATAGGCTGAAGGAGATGGATTATATAGTAGAAATTAAATTGGAGCCATCAGTGCATTAGGGAGTAGGAAAGTAAGAACCCAGAAAATACTGTCAACAAACTTGCACACCTTTTTACTTTAAGCAGCAAACTGAATTTGATTTAAAACAGCAGCCAAAGTATGATTAAGAAAGAGATTGAGGCCAGGCAGTGGCTCATGCCTGTAATCCCAGCACTTTGGGAGGCTGAAGTGGGATTGCGTGAGGTCAGGAGTTTGAGACCAGCCTGGGCAACATAGCGAGTCCCTATTGTTAGGATTTGAAGGGAAGACGAGAGTTAAAGAAAGACACACACACAGAGAAAGAGGGCGGCTCTACAGCAACTGCAGGCATTTATGTCCAGCATAAACCTGAGAGGTTGGGGACCTGTTTAATGCCAGTGCTCACTGCCGCTTACAGGCTGGAGTACTTATAGGTATCGGGGGGAGGGGTCTGGGCGGTACACCTTGCTGCCCCTTAGGATATTGATAAGATGTTTCTATGGTCTGGCGGTTTGGCCAAGGATGTTCCTTGGGCCCTTTGCCCAGCAAGATATGTTAGGGATGCTCCTTCAGTTGGGCCTTTGCCTGACAGGGTATGATAAAAATGTTCCTGTGCCTTGTGGTCAGGTGGCTAGGCAGGGTGTTTCTCATGGCCTGAACCCCTGCGGAATGTTTCACTCTGACCAAGGTCTGCAAAATGGCAGGGGGCTTACAAAAGCAGTTTGGACTAACCTGTCTCTGCAATAAATAAAAAGAAAGAGGTAGAAAGGAATGAATCTTAGGATATTTGGATATTCTTAATCTGAATTAATTCTTGATTTTAGGATCTTGATCTTAGGATCCTCAGATATTCTCAGGATCCTAAGATATTCAGATACTCTTAATCTGAATTAATTCTTAATTCTTTTTTTTTTTTTTTTTTTGAGATGGAGTCTCACTCTTGTCACCAAGGCTAGAGTGCAGTGGTGTGATCTCGGCTCAGTGCAACCTCCGCCCCCTGGGTTCAAGCAATTCTTCCGCCTCAGCCTCCCGAGTAGCTGGGATTGCAGCGCCCACCACCACGCCCAGCTAATTTTTGTATTTTTAGTAAGGACAGGGTTTCACCATGTTGGGCAGGCTGGTCTCGAACTCCTGACCTCAGGTGATCCACCCGCCTCAGCCTCCCAAAGTGCTGGGATTACAGGTGTGAGCCACCACGCCTGGCCAGTTCTTAATTCTTAAGTTAGAATTACAGATGTGAGCCACTGTACCTGACCAAAAACTATTTTGGTGTTGTGTGAGAGTATAGAAAGTGTGTTTTCCCAGAATAACCTTTTTAAGCTGGCTTCTTTGACTTGGCAGTATGCATTTAAAGTTCCTCTATGTGTTTTCATGGCTTAATAGCACACTACTGAATAATGTTCTGTTTGTATGAAGGTGCCACAATTTGTTTATCCATTCACCTATTGAAGGACATCTTGGTTGCTTCTAAGTTTTGGCAATTATGAATAAAGCTGCTTTAAACATCTATGTGCAGGTTTTTTGGGGCATAAGTTTTCGGTTCATGTGGGTAAATAGAACTTAACTGTTGGATTTTTTTTTTTTTTTTTTTTGGAGACAGAGTCTCACTCTGTCTCCCAGGCTGCAACATCCACCTCCCAGGTTCAAGTACTTCTTGTGCCTCAGCCTCTCCAGTAGCTGGGATTACAGGTGTGTGCCAGCATGCCTGGCCAATTGTTGGATTGTATGGTAAGAGTATATTTATCTTTTTAAGAACCTGTTAAACTCTCTTCCAAAGTGGCTGCACCGTTTTGCATTCCCACCAACAATAAGTGAGAGTTCCTGTTGCTTCACGTCCTCACCAGCATTTGGTGGTGTTAATGTTTTTGGATATTAGGCATTGTAATAAGTTTGTAGTAGTGTCTTAGTGTTTTTAATTTGCAATTTTCTAATGATGTGGCATTGAACATCTTTTTCTGTGTTTTTGCCATCTGTAGATCTTAATGAGGGCTCTGTTCAGATCTTTTTCCCATTTTGTAAATGGGTTGTTTTCTTATTGTTGAGTTTTAAGAGTTCTTTGTATATAGTCACACGTTGCTTAACAGAGATGTGGACTGAGAAATGCATAGTTAGGCAATTTTGTCATTGTGAGAACATCATAGGGTATACTTACACAAACATAGATGGTAAAGCCTATTGCTCCTAGGCCACAAACCTCTACAGCACATTACTGAATACTGTAAGCAATTGTAACGTGTAAATATTTTTGTGTCTAAACATACCTAAATGGGGAAAAGTTACAGTAAAAATACAGTATAAAAAATGATACACCTATACCAGGGTACTTACCATGAATGGGAGCTTGTAGTACTGGAAGTTGCTCTGGGTGAGTCAGTGAGTGAATGTCAAGGCCTAGGACATAACTGTATATACTACTGTGGACTTCATAAATACTGTACACTTAGGCTACACTAAGTTTATTTTTAAAAATTTCTTTGGTAATAAATTGACCTTAGCTTACCTTTTTTTTATGCTTATAAGCTTTTGCCTATTAACATTTTTATTTTTATATTATTTTTTAAACTTTTTGTTAAAAATGAAGGCACAAACACACATTAGCCTGGGCCTACCCAGGGGCAGGATCATCAGTATCACTGTCTTCTACCTCCACCATCATCGCCACAAACACGTGAATATAATGTCATTAAGCAATAGGAATTTTTCCACTCTCTTATCTTATGGCACCATCTTTTATGCTGTCCATCACTGGCTAAAACTGAAGCTATGTGATACATGACTGTATTAGATACAAGTCCTTTATTATGTAAATGTTTTACAAATATTTTCTGCGTAGTGACTTGTCTTTTCATTTTCCTAGCAGTATGTGTTGCAGAGTTGTAGATGTTTTTTATTTTTAGTGAAGTCCAACTTACCAATTTTTTATTTCATAGATCCTGCTTTTTGATGAAGTCTAATAATGTGAGTCTGCTAACAAATGTCAATCCTTGTTCTTCTCCAGTATTTTGTTGGCTAGTCTGGGTATTTTGGCTTTCCATATAAACTTTAGAATCAGGTTGTTGATATAAGAAACAGTTTGCTAGGATTTTGATTCGGATATTATTGTTGAATCTGTAGATCATACTGACAAAAACTGCTGTCTTAACAATAATGAGTCTATCTATGAATGTAGACTATCTCTCCATTTATTTAGACCTTTGATTTCTTTCAGAGTTTTGAGGTTTTGCTTATATAGGTCTCATACATATGTTGTTTATACTACCTATTTTGGGAGAGTATATTATTATATAAATGGTATTTTTTAACTTCAAATTCTTATGTATCATTGCTAGTATCTATAAAGACAGTTAACTTTTATATATTTGATCTTGTAAAATCACTGTACTTGCGTATTAGTTCCAGGAGTCTTTTTTATATATATACTTTAAGTTCTAGGGTACATGTGCACAATGTGCTGGTTTGTTACATATGTATACATGTGCCATGTTGGTGTGCTGCACCCATTAACTGGTCATTTACGTTAGGTATATCTCCTAATGCTATCCTTCCCCCTCCCCCGACCCACCACAGGCCCCGGTGTGTGATGTTCCCTACCCTGTGTCCAAGTGTTCTCATTGTTCAGTTCCCATGTATGAGTGAGAACATGCGGTGTTTGGTTTTCTGTCCTTGCAATAGTTTACTCAGAATGATGGTTTCCAGCTTCATCCATGTGCCTACAAAGGACATGAACTCATCCATTTTTATGGCTGCATAGTATTCCATGGTGTATATATGCCACATTTTCTTAATCCAGTCTATCATTGGTGGACATTTGGGTTGGTTCCAAGTCTTTGCTATTGTGAATAGTGCCGCAATAAACATATGTGTGCATGTGTCTTTATAGCAGCATGATTTATAATCCTTTGGGTATATACCCAGTAATGGGATGGCTGGGTCAAATGGTATTTCTAGTTCTAGATCCTTGAGGAATCGCCACACTGTCTTCCACAATGGTTGAACTAGTTTACAGTCCCACCAACAGTGTCAAAGTGTTCCTATTTCTCCATATCCTCTCCAGCATCTGTTGTTTCCTGACTTTTTAATGATCGCCATTCTAACTGGCATGAGATGGTATCTCATTGTGCTTTTGATTTGCATTTCTCTGATGGCCAGTGATGATGAGCATTTTTTCATGTGTCTGTTGGCTGCATAAATGTCTTCTTTTGAGAAGTGTCTGTTCATATCCTTTGCCTATTTTTTGATGGGGTTTATTTTTTCTTGTAAATTTGTTTATGTTCTTTGTAGATTCTGGATATTAGCCCTTTGTCAGATGGGTAGATTGTAAAAATTTTCTCCCATTCTGTAGGTTGCCTGTTCACTCTGATGGTGGTTTCTTTTGCTGTGCAGAAGCTCTTTAGTTTAATTAGATCCCATTTGTCAATTTTGGCTTTTGTTGCCATTGCTTTTGGTGTTTTAGTCATGAAGTCCTTGCCCATGCCTGTGGCCTGAATGGCATTGCCTAGGTTCTTCTAGGGTTTTTATGGTTTTAGGTCTAACATTTAAGTCTTTAATCCATCTTGAATTAATTTTTGTATAAGGTGTAAGGAAGGGATCCAGTTTCAGCTTTCTACATATGTCTAGCCAGTTTTCCCAGCACCATTTATTAAATAGGGAATCCTTTCCCTGTTTCTAGTTTTTGTCAGGTTTGTCAAAGATCAGGTGGTTGTAGATGTGTGGTATTATTTCCAAGGGCTCTATTCTGTTCCATTGGTCTATATCTCTGTTTTGGTACCAGTACCATGCTGTACTGTAGCCTTGTAGTATAGTTTGGTTACTGTAGCCTTGTAGTATAGTTTGAAGTCAGGTAGTGTGATGCCTCCAGCTTTGTTCTTTTGGCTTAGGATTGTCTTGGCAATGCAGGCTCTTTTTTGGTTCCATATGAACTTTAAAGTAGTTTTTTCCAATTCTGTGAAGAATGTCATTGGTAGCTTGATGGGGATGGCATTGAATCTGAGTTACCTTGGGCAGTATGGCCATTTTCACAATATTGATTCTTCCTATCCATAAGCATGGAATGTTCTTCCATTTGTTTGTGTCCTCTCTTATTTTGTTGAGCAGTGGTTTGTAGTTCTCCTTGAAGAGGTCCTTCACATCCCTTGTAAGTTGGATTCCTAGGCATTTTATTCTCTTTGAAGCAATAGTGAATGGGAGTTCACTCATGATTTGGCATTCTGTTTGTCTGTTATTGGTGTATAGGAATGCTTGTGATTTTTGCACATTGATTTTGTATCCTGCTGAAGTTGCTTATCAGCTTAAGGAGATTTTGGGCTGAGATGATGGGGTTTGCTAAATCTACAATCATGTCATCTGCCAACAGGGACAATTTGACTTCCTCTTTTCCTAATTGAATACCCTTTATTTATTTCTCTTGCCTGACTGCCCTGGCCAGAACTTCCAACACTATGTTGAATAGGAGTGGTGAGAGAGGGCATCCTGTCTTGCGCCAGTTTTCAAAGGGAATGCTTCCAGTTTTTGCTCATTCAGTATGATATTGGCTGTGGGTTTGTCATAAATAGCTCTTATTATTTTGAGATACAGCCCATCAATACCTAGTTCATTGAGAGTTTTTAGCATGAAGGGCTGCTGAATTTTGTCGAAGGCCTTGTCTGCATCTGTTGAGATAATCATGTGGGTTTTGTCTTTGGTTCTGTTTATATGATGGATTATGTTTATTGATTTTCATATGTTGAACCAGCCTTGCATCCCAGGGATGAAGCCAACTTGATCGTGGTGGATAAGCTTTTTGATGTGCTGCTGGATTCGGTTTGCCAGTATTTTATTGAGGATTTTTCCATTGATGTTCATCAGGGATATTGGTCTAATTCTGTTTTTGTTGTGTCTCTGCCAGGCTTTAGTATCAGGATGATGTTGGCCTCATAAAATGAATTAGGGAGGATTCCCTCTTTTTCTGTTGATTGGAATAGTTTCAGAAGTAATGGTACCAGCTCCTCTTTGTACCTCTGGTAGAATTCAGCTGTGAATCCGTCTGGTCTTGGACTTCTTTTGGTTGGTAGGCTATTATTGCCTCAATTTCAGAGCCTGTTACTGGTCTATTCAGGGATTCAGCATCTTCCTGGTTTAGTCTTGGGAGGGTGTATGTGTCCAGGAATTTATCCATTTCTTCTAGATTTCCTAGTTTATTTGTGTAGAGGTGTTTATAGTATTCTCTGATAGTAGTTTGTATTTCTGTGGGATTGGTGGTGATACCCCTTTATCATTTTTATTGCATCTATTTGATTCTTCTCTCTTTTCTTCTTTATTAGTTTTGCTAGCAGTCTATCAGTTTTGTTGATCTTTTCAAAAAACCAGCTCCTGGATTCATTGATTTTTTTGAAGGGTTTTTTTGTGTCTGTATCTCCTTAAGTTCTGCTCTGATCTTAGTTATTTCTTGCCTTCTGCTAGCTTTTGAATGTGTTTGCTCTTGCTTCTCTAGTTCTTTTAATTGTGATGTTAGGGTGTCAATTTTAGATCTTTCCTGCTTTCTTTTGTGGGCATTTAGTGTATAAATTCCCCTCTACACACTGATTTAAATTTGTCCCAGAGATTCTGGTATGTTGTGTCTTTGTTCTCATTGGTTTCAAAGAACATCTTTATTTCTGCCTTCATTTGGTACCCAGTAGTCATTCAGGAGCAAGCTGTCCATGTAGTTGAGCGGTTTTGAGTGAGTTTCTTAATCCTGAGTTCTAGTTTGATTGCACTGTGGTCTGAGAGACAGTTTGTTATAATTTCTGTTCTTTTACATTTGCTGAGGAGTGCTTTACTTTCAACTATGTGGTCAGTTTTGGAGTAAGTGTGATGTGGTGCTGAGAAGAATGTATATTCTGTTGATTTGGGGTGGAGAGTTCTGTAGATGTCTATTAGGTCCACTGGGTGCAGAGCTGAGTTGAAGTCCTGGATATCCTTGTTAACTTTCTGTCTCCTTGATCTGTCTAATGTTGACAGTGGGTGGTTAAAATCTCCCATTATTATTGTGTGGGAGTCTAAGTCTCTTTGTAGGTGTCTAAGGACTTGCTTTATGAATCTGTGTGCTCCTGTATTGGGTGCATATGTATTTAGGATAGTTAGCTCTTCTTGTTGAATTGATCCCTTTACCATTATGTAATGGCCTTCTTTGTCTTTTTTTGATCTTTGTTGGTTTAAAGTCAATCAGAGACTAGGATTGCAACCCCTGCTTTTTTTTGTTTTCCATTTGCTTGGTATATCTTCCTCCATCCCTTTATTTTGAGCGTATGTGTGTCTCTGAGATTGGTCTCCTGAATACAACACACTGATGGGTCTTGACTCTTTTTCCAATTTGCCAGTCTGTGTCTTTTAATTGGGGCATTTAGCCCATTTACATTTACGGTTAATATTGTTATGTGTGAATTTGATCCTGTCGTTATGATGTTAGCTGGTTATTTTGCTCGTTAGTTGATGCTGTTTCCTCATAGCATTGATGGTTTTTACAATTTGGCATGTTTTTGCAGTAGCTGGTACCAGTTGTTCCTTTCCATGTTTAGTGCCTCCTTCAGGAGCTCTTGTAAGGCAGGCCTGGTGGTGACAAAATCTCTCAGCATTTGTCTGTAAAGGATTTTATTTCTCCTTCACTTATGAAGCTTAGTTTGTCTGGATATGAAATTCTGGGTTGAAAATTCTTTTAAGAATGTTGAATATTGACCCCCACTCTCTTCTGGCTTGTAGAGTTTCTGCCCAGAGATCAGCTGTTAGTCTGATGGGCTTCTCTTTGTGGGTAACCCGACCTTTCTCTCTGGCTGCCCTTAACGTTTTTTCCTTCATTTCAACTTTGGTGAATCTGACAATTATGTGTCTTGGAGTTGCTCTTCTTGAGGAGTATCTTTGTGGCGTTCTCTGCATTTCCTGAATTTGAATGTTGGCCTGCCTTGCTAGGTTGGGGAAGTTCTCCTCGATAATATCCTGAAGAATGTTTTCCCACTTGGTTCCATTCTCCCTATCACTTTCAGGTACACCAGTCAGATGTAGATTTGGTCTTTTCACATAGTCCCATATTTCTTGGAGGATTTCTTAATTTCTTTTTACTCTTTTTTCTCTAAACTTCTCTTCTTGCTTCATTTCATTCATTTGATCTTCAATCACTGATACCCTTTCTTCCACTTGATCAAATTGGCTACTGAAGCTTGTGCACGCATCACGTAGTTCTCGTGCTATGGTTTTCAGCTCCATCAGGTCATTTAAGGACTTCTCTACACTGTTTATTCTAGTTAGTCGTTCATCTAATCTTTTTTCAAGGTTTTTGGCTTCTTTGCGATGGGTTCAAACATCCTCCTTTAGCTTGGAGAAGTTTGTTATTACCGATTGTCTGAAGCCTTCTTCTCTCAACTTGTCAAAGTCATTCTCCATCCAGCTTTGTCCTGTTGCTGGTGAGGACCTGCGTTCCTTTGGAGGAGAAGAGGTGCTCTGATTAGTATTTTCAGCTTTTCTGCTCTGGTTTCTCCCCATCTTTGTTGTTTTATCTACCTTTGGTCTTGATAATGGTGATGTACAGGTGGGGTTTTGGTATGGATGTCCTTTCTGTTTGTTACTTTTCCTTCTAACAGTCAGAACCCTCAGCTGCAGGTCTGTTGGAGTTTGCTGGAAGTCCACTCCAGACCCTATTTGCCTGGGTATCACCAGCGGAGGCTGCAGAACAGCAAATATTGCAGAATGGCAGATGTTGCTGCCTGATCCTGCCTCTGGAAGCTTTGTCTCAGAGGGGCACCCGTCTGTATGAGGTGTCAGTCAGCCCCTACTGGGAGGTGTCTCCCAGTTAGGCTACTCGGAGGTCAGGGACCCACTTGAGAAGACAGCCTGTCCGTTCTCAGGTCTCAAACTCCGTGGTGGGAGAACCACTACTCTCTTCAAAGCTGTCAGATGGGGACGTTTAAGTCTGCAGAAGTTTCTGCTGCCTTTTGTTTGGCTATGCCCTGACCCCAGAGGTGGCATCTACAGAGGCAGGCAGGCCTCCTTGAGCTGTGATGGGCTTCACCCAATTCGAGCTTCCCTGCTGCTTTGTTTACCTACTCAAGCCTCAGCAATGGCAGATGCCCCTCCCCCAGCCTCGCTGCCACCTTGCAGTTTGATCTCAGACTGCTGTGCTAGCAGTGAGTGAGGCTCCGTGGGGGTGTGACCCTCTGAGCCAGGCACGGGATATAATCTGGTGTGCTGTTTGCTAAGGCTGTTGGAAAAGCGCAGTATTAGGGTGGGAGAGTCCCAATTTTCGAGGTACCGTCTGTCACGGCTTCCCTTTGCTAGGAAAGGGAATTCCCTGACCCCTTGCACTTCCCAGGTGAGGTGATGCCCTGCCCTGCTCCATGGGCTGCACCCACTGTCTGACAAGCCCCAGTGAGATGAACCCGGTACCTCAGTTGGAAATGCAGAAATCACCCATCTTCTGTGTCACTCATGCTGGGAGCTGCAGACTGGAGCTGTTCCTATTGGCCATCTTGGAACCACAGCCAATTAATTACTTCTAGGAGTCTTTTAATAGATTCTTTTGGATATTCTACAAAGGCCATCATACTATATGCAATAAAAAGTTTTACATCTTTCTTTCCAATCAGTATACTTTTTAAATTTTTTTTCTTGCCTTGTTGCACTAGCTGGGACTTGCAGTATGATGTTGAATCAGGGTGGCAGTAGAGGTTGTCTGTCATCTTTGCCTTGTTCCCAGCCACGGGGCGAGTGTCCAGCCTCCCACAATTAAGTATGCATGAGTTTAGCAATGGTTTGTTGTACATGTTCTTTATCAGGTTGAAGAAGTTCCCCTCCAGGTTTGCTGAGAAATTTGTTTTTAATCATGAATAGGTGTTGGGAATAGGTGTTAGATTTGGTCAGGCTTTTGCTGCCCCACTAATTCATATGATCATATGATTTCTTTAGCCTGTTATGGTGGGTTACATTGATTGTGATAACCAAAATGAGTGACTGAGGTAGGTGTCACAGTCAGTGGAGGCTTATTGGGCCATCTCAAAGGCGTGCCTGGAAAAAACACAAATTACAGACACATCTGTGGCTGATTTTTTGGTTCTCAGGAGGTTTAGTGACAGGAATACTGGCATATTTGTGAGGGTTTGGTTAGTGCCCGGTAAATGTACGTTTTACACAAGATAAGGTGAACCTTTGAAGGAAAAGGGAACAGAGGAAGCAGATGCCTCAGGGAGGGATGAAGGAACTGATGCAGGAGATTTTCTTGATCCCTTCACAGGACTCGCGACAGGGGTGCCCTGTTTACTCGGCCTGCCGCACTCAACCCCTCACGGGAGGGAGCATGTGAGCAAATGAGCGTGGGAACTGGCTGGCCACTTTGGTGCCAGCAGGAGCAAACTCTGCTCACTCGGGTCTGCTGTGCTCCACCTATCACAGGAGAAAGCGCCCAGGCAAGTGAGTGCAGGAACCAGCTGCTTTAGCACCAGCTGGAGCAAACTCCGTGCAGGCCTTGTGGCAGCATCTAGGTGGGGGTGCCTGCGACCCCAAGGCCCCAGTGCTGCCTTAGCTCCGCCATCTACAGACAGCAGCGTTATCCGCTCAGTGGACCCTTTGGCTCGTCACATGGGGTGGCTGCTCTCTGCCAGTGAGGGCAAAGAGCCAGAGTGACAACCTTTTTGGGCACCCACACTTGGCACCTCCTGAATTCTTGTCCAGTGCCCAAGAGGAATGAGGTCATGCAGACGATTGAAGGATGATGAATATGGAGAATTTTATTGAGTGATGAAAGCCTCTTTCAGCAGGGAGATGAGCTGGAAAGGGGCTGAGAAGGGCAGGTCGCTCTCCCCTGAAATTAAGTTGCCTCTCTGCCTCATCCAGCCATCGTCTCTGAAGTCAAGGTGCCTCTCTTGAGGTCCGGCTGTTTTTTCCTGATGCCCAGCCACTTCTCCCCTCTGTCAGCTGAGTCTGGGGTCTTTGTAGGCACAGGATGGGGCCGAGCTGTAGGTAGTTTTGGAAAAGACAACATTCGATTGGTAAAAAGACATTCAGAAAGAACCAATTGGGCCGGGCGTGGTGGCTCACGCCTGTAATCCCAGCACTTTGGGAGGCCGAGGCGGGCAGATCACAAGGTCAGGAGATTGAGACCATCCTGGCTAAAATGGTGAAACCCCGTCTCTACTAAAAATACAAAAATTAGGTGGGCGTGATGGCAGGTGCCTGTAGTCCCAGCTACTCGGGAAGCTGAGGCAGGAGAATGGCTTGAACCCAGGAGGCGGAGCTTGCAGTGAGCCGAGATCGCACCACTGCACTCCAGCCTGGGCGACAGAGCGAGACTCCGTCTCAAAAAACAAACAAACAAACAAACGAACCAATTGGGAGAGAGCGAGCACACAGATTTGGAAGTTCTCACTTTGGGCTGTGGATTTCAGGCTTCCTGCTCAAAGGTGGGGTTTTGCCAGGGACCTGTCCCTGTCTGCCTAGAATTTCTCTGCCTCCTGTCCCTGTCATTGTATCAGAATAATTAATCTCATCTTGTCTTTGTTCTGTACATGGGAAGATAAGCTAGTAATCGACATTATCAGTGTGGAGTCTTTTGGAGAGCTGGTTTCTGTTTATCTCCTAGGGAAGAAAGCCTAATGGAGGTTAGTGAGATGGGGTATATTGAAGGGTGTGTTAGTGGTGGAAGGTATCCAAAAGTTACCAGTGACGAATTCATACGGGTCTGCAGCAATCTCATTTCTTGCCTCCTCAGAAGATAGAATTTGACTGATGGACATAAGGAAGAAAAAGAGACCGAGGCAAGTTTCAGAGAAGTAGTGGAAGATTTTTCAAAAAAGCTTTAGAACAAGAAAGAAAGTATGCTTGGGAAAGACCCAAGCGGGCATGTGAAGGGTAAGTGCAGTGTTTAACCGTGATCCTAGGACTTTATAGGCAGACCCACTTCCAGTGTCTTGCACGCTTTTCCCATGATTCTCCTTAGGGTGGGCTACCTGCATGTACAGTGCCCTCCTTACACTTGGGAAGTGAGGACGAGCAGTGTGTTTAGGAAGTTGTATACACGTCCATCTGAGGCTTTCTTCCCTTTTCCTGTGGAGTGACCCTGGGAGGTCATACTCTGCCATTTTGTCTCTTAATGCATGTGCCCGGCGCACTCGTCCAATACCTGAGATTTTATTGGAAGCCCTTTTTGCTTCTCCCTGGTGCATTCAATTAACGCTTTAGTATAACAGGTGTGGGCCATCAGGAAATGGCCTCTCTCTGGCCCCTGCTGCCAATTTATCACTTTTAGAAAGGTAGTGTGATAATTGCTGAACCATCACCTGACATCTCTAGTGGGTGGGAAAGAGCCCCCTCCTGCCCGCGCCATACCTGTCTAACTACCTGTAACAGGCGTGTGACCTGAACTCAGCTTCCAAGGTTTCACCAGGGTCCCCTTGGCCAAGAGAGGTCCATTCAGTCAGTTGGGAGATTACAATTTCATTTTTATTCTCAGTTGATTCTTAAATATACCTTTAAGTTGATTCTTAGATATACCTTTGCATATCTGGATTAAATCCCATTGGGTCAGGGTGTATGATAGTTTTTAGACATTGTTGGATTTGACTTGCTATTATTTTGTTGAGGATTTTTACTTTCTATGTTTATAAGAAGTATTAGTCTGTAGTTTTCCTTTCTTGGATTATATGTAGCTGGTTTTGGTATTAGGGCCACTTTTGGCCTCGTGGAATGAGTTAGTAAGTCTTCTCTGCCTCTGTTTTCTGAATTGTATTATTTTTTCCTTAAATGTTTGGTAGAATTCACTAGTCAGTCTGAGCCTGGGTTCTTTTTTTGTTTGTTTTTGGAAAGGATATTAATTTTTGATTCCATTTCTTTAATGAATAATGAATATAAGGTTAGTAAAGTCTTTTATTTCTCCTTGTGTGGGTTTTGGCAGTTTGTCTTTTTGAGGACTTGGTCCATTTCATCTGACTTATCAAATTTGTGGATGTCAACCTGAAACAAGCTGAAGCAAAATTATTGTAAGTAAAGAGATTATTTGGGCAAAGCCTGAGGATTGCAACCCAGGAGCATAGACTCAAGTTGCCCTGAATATACACACTTACTAGCAGCAGTTATAAGTAAGTGGATTTTTAAAGGCAAAATTGTGGGGGACAGGGAATGAACTAATAAAGAGTTGTTTGTCAGGAATTCTCACTGGTTTACAGACGTAGCATTGAGTTATTGGCTATACGTTGTTAAGCTATAGATTGTGAATTATAGCATTATTAGGTTAATTCATAGTTACTTATGGCAATAACAAGCAGTTTCAAGAGGTGAATACACAGCTCAGAGGAGGTGGGTTGGTGAGGGGAGGTGGGGCGTGATTTCGGTCTCATTTTAATGTCTCTTTGGGCCTGATAGTTAAAAAGACTTGCATTCCTCAGATAAGATCTTTTCTCACAGGCATAGAGTTAAAGTTATTCATAGTATTCCTTTATTGCTTTTTTAATATCTGTGGGATCAGTTGTTATGACTCCTCTTTTATTTCTAATATTGGTCATTTGTTTTCTCTCTTAGTTTATCTTGGTTAGAGATTTATGAATTTTATTCATTTTTTTCCCCAAAGTACTAGGTTTTGGTTTTGTTGATATTTTTTGTTTTCTTTTCCTCATGTTCGTTGCTTTCTGCTCTGATTTTTATTGTTTCTTTCTGCTTGCTCCTCTTTTCTAGTTTCTTAAGGAGGTAACTTAGCTTATTGAGTTTAGATCTTACTTCTTTTCTAATATGTGCATTCCTCCTGTAAGCTGTTGATGAAAGAGTCAAACTCTATGAAATGTTTAAGGAGGTTTATTTTGAACCAAATGAGTGACCAAGGTCTGAGGCAGTCTCAAGAAGTTCTGAGAACAAGTGCCTAAGGTCGTTTGGTTACAGCTTGGCTTTAAACATTTTAGGGAGGCATAAGACATCAGTCAGTATATGTAGGGTATACACAGACATTGGTTCCACCTGGAAAAGCAGGACAATTCAAAGTGGGGGCATATGGGTCATAACTGGATTAAAAGATTTTCTGATTGGCAATTGGTTGGAAGAGTTACTATCTAAAGACCTGGAATCAATAGAAAAAGAGTGTCTGAATTAAGATAAGGGGTTGTGGATACCAAGGTTCTTGGTAGATGAACCTTGATAGGTGAAGATGAAGTCTCAAAGGTGGCCACCCTTAGAGACAATAAATGGCAAATGTTTCCTATTCGGACCTTTAAAAGGTGCTAGACTCCCAGTTAACCGCTTCAGGATTGAGAGGACCTGGAAGCGGGGATCCGATTATGTTAATAGAGTCTTTACAAATACAGTTTTCTCCACCAAAAAAAAAAAAAAAATGGCTTTGCAGGGTCATTTGAAAATATGGCAAAGAAACATGTTTTGGGGTAAAATATTTTGATTTCCTTCTCTGTCATGTGATGTTATGCCAGAGTCAAGTTGGAAAGTAGCCATTTATATAGGGTTAAATAAAACCCCTCTGATGGAATTTCATGGTTTGCAGGGTGTGACTCCCCAGACCCCTTAGATAGGAATTTGGGCAAGAGGAAAAAGGTCAAAGTTTAGTCCTCAAAGCAATGCTTTGCTGCATCCCACAGATTTTGTTAAGTTGTATTTTTGTTTTCAATTACTTCAAAATATTTTTAAATTTCTTTTTAGAAGTTTGAAGATTTTTTTTTTAGAAGTATGTTGTTTAAATTCCGCATAATTGGGGGTGGGGGGAGTTCCCAGCTATCTTTGTGTTAATGGTTTCTAGTATCTCTTGTAGTTTGAGAACATAACTTTGCATGATTTTCAGTTTTTAGAATTTGTTACAGTATACTTAATGGCCCAGCATGGGGTCTGCTTGTTGAATGTTCCATGTGAACTTGAGTGGAATGTGTATTCTGCTGTTGTTGAATGGAGTATTCTATAAATGTCAATTAGATCAAATTGATTAACACTGTTGTTTAGTTTAACTCTGTCCTTACAGACATTCTGTCTGCTGGGTTTATCAAGGTTGTTGACCGGAGTATTGACGTCTCTAAGAGTGGATTTCTTTCCTCCTTTCTGTTCTGTCAGTTTTCACCTCATTTATTTTGATCCTTTCTTGTTAGGTATATACATATTTAGGATTGTTATGTCTTCTTTTCATTCTTGTTATTATACAATGGCCCTCTTTAACTCTTATAATCAAAGAATGTTTGTTTGCAGTCTGCTTTGTCTGAAATTAATCTCCAGTATCAGTTTTTTTTTTCTTTTTTTGAGACAAGTCTCACTCTGTTGCCCAGGCTGGAGTGCAGTGGCGCGACCTTGGCTCACTGCAACCTCCGCCTCCGGGGTTCAAGTGATTCTCCTGCCTCAGCCTCCCAAATAGCTGGGATTACAGGCATGAGCCACCGCGCCCAGCCCGAATGTTTTTATATGATGGCAGTTTTTTCTCTGAGGAAAAGAACCATGCACGGCTAATTTTTTTTTGTATTTTTAGGAGAGATGGGGTTTCACCATATTGGCCAGACTGGTCTCGAACTCCTCACTAGGTGATGTGCCTGCCTTGGCATCCCAAAGTACTGAGATCACAGGCGTGAGCCACCGCTCCCAGCCCAGTATCACTTTTTAAAAGACTTCTTGGGAGCCTGTTTATTTTGCAAGATTTGCAGTTTCCCTTATCAACTCATTTGTACTGTTGTCAGATTATCTGTGAGAGTCTGTTAGGAGCTGATGTTAATTATTCATTCGGGAGGGATGAGTCAGAATTAATTTTTATAGGTGGATAATTACTGATGAATGTTTTTTTTTTTGAGACAGAGTCTCGCTCTGTCACTCAGGCTGGGGTGCAGTGGCGCGATCTCGGCTCACTGCAAGCTCCGCCTCCTGGGTTCACGCCATTCTCCTGCCTCAGCCTCTCCAAGTAGCTGGGACTACAGGCGCCCGCTACCACGCCCGGCTAATTTTTTGTATTTTTAGTAGAGACGGGGTTTCACCGTGGTCTCGATCTCCTGACCTCGTGATCCACCCGCCTCGGCCTCCCAAAGTGCTGGGATTACAAGCGTGAGCCACCGCGCCCAGCCTGAATGTTTTTATATGATGGCAGTTTTTGTTTTGCCAGTCAACTTTGTACACCAGATAAAGAATATTCGTGTAAAATGGAGTATCTGTATTTATTAGAGTGCTAATTTATAGGGGTGCTAGTTCAGATCTCACTGTCTGTTATTTAGGATATAGTTCAATTGTCTGTTCTCAACATGTTAGTAGTAAGGTAGAGCTGGCGTTGGGAGTGGGAAGGCATGTGTGGTACCACCTGATGTTGAAGGAAGAGGACTGATTGACTATATGGTAATGGCTACTATAATTAGATTTACCACTGGGAAAACCTTTGTCTAGAGAGGCTAAGTAATTATCTGGAAGTCTCTATAATTCTTTAAAAAAAAAAAAAAAAAAAAAGGCTTGCAGTCTTGCTGTATTGTCTAGGCTGGAGTGGAGTAGCTGTTCACAAATGCACTACAACATCAAATACCTGGGCTCAAGTGTCCTCCCATCTCAGCCTCCTGAGTAGCTGGAACCACAAGCCAAAGCTGCTGTGTCTCGCTGTCTTCTAAATCTTTGTTCTGTGCTGATGCCAGATCAAATAGTGAGACATCACTGTACACTTTTTTTTTCTCTCCACCATTGATATGGGGGGGTGGGGAAGAAAATAAATACCAGGCAATTCTTCTCGCCATTCAATAACATAAGTGATTTATAACTTGATAACTTAGTCCGAAGGCATTATAGTGTAAATAATACTAATATCAACAATTCATCAGATCTTAACATTTGTAATCATAAATAACATTTATGATGCTCATTAGTTTACAAAAGTGTCTTTACATCAGAAATTTTGTGTAATTCCTGGTAACAATCCTGTAATCTTCATTTTAGTAGTGGACCTGGGCTTGGAGTCTGAAAAGGAATTATGTGGAATTATATCCCCAAAGCATCAGAACCCAGATCTTGAATTTTCCTCCACTATACTACACTGCTTCTATAGAATAAGAGGCCTCAAAACATTATTCCCCATGGTGTCAGCTGGACTAGTTTACCATATCATACTTAAATGGTGTGTTTTATGAGATTTTTATTATGTTATGTTATGTTATGTTATGTTATGTTATGTTATTTTTGAAACGGAGTCTTGTTCTGTCTCCCAGGCTGGAGTACAGTGGAATGATCTCAACTCACTGCAATCTCCACCTCCTGAGTTCAAGCAGTTCTCATGCCTCAGCCTCCCGAGTAGCTGGGATTACAGGCACGCGCCACTGTACCCGGCTAATTTTTGTATTTTTAGTAGAGACAGGGTTTTGCCATGTTGGCCAGGCTGGTCTCGAACTCCTGACCTCAGGCGTGAGCCGCCTCACCTGGCTTATTTTATTTTATTTTTCTGAGACGGAGTCTTGCTCTGTCACCCGGGTTGGAGGGCAGTGGTGCGATCTCAGATCACTGCACCTTCTGCTTCCCGGGTTTAAGTGATTCTTCTACCTCAGCCTCCTGAGTAGCTGGAATTACAGGTGCCCACCACCACACCTGGCTAATTTTTGTATTTTTAGTGGAGATGGGGTTTTGCCATGTTGGCCAGGCTGGTCTCGGAACTCCTGGTCTCAGGTGATCCACCCACCTTGGCCTCCCAAAGTGCTAGGGTTACAGGTGTGAGTAACCACACCTGGCCTTTATGAGATTTTAATATTACACTGTGCTTAAACTCTATACCCTAACATCAGTTTTTGTGGATTATGTAGCAGTGTCTGTCTTTTTACCTCCTAATGGTTAATGATTGATTTTCAAATGAATTGATTTAAAATGGAAACCTAAGTATTACCTAATTTTTTTGAAAAATTGTCTTTGTAGAAGCTGAAACCTATCAACACTCTTCAAAATGCAATGGAATGTACCACGGACTGTATCTCGACTGGCACGCAGGACATGCTTGGAACCACATAATGCTGGTCTCTTTGGACACTGTCAAAATGTAAAGGGACCTTTACTTTTGTACAATGCTGAATCCAAAGTGGTTTTGGTACAAGGCCCTCAAAAACAATGGTTGCATTTATCTGCTGCCCAGTGTGTTGCAAAGGAAAGGAGGCCATTGGATGCTCATCCACCCCAACCAGGAGTCCTTCGCCATAAGCAAGGGAAGCAACATGTTTCGTTCAGGAGGGTTTTTTCATCCAGTGCCACAGCTCAGGGAACTCCGGAAAAAAAGGAAGAGCCTGATCCTTTGCAAGACAAATCTATTAGTCTTTATCAACGATTCAAGAAGACGTTTAGACAGTATGGAAAAGTTCTGATTCCAGTGCATCTAATAACTTCTGGTGTTTGGTTTGGAACATTTTATTATGCAGCCTTGAAGTAAGTTTTTGCTTAGTTGAATGTCTTTCCCTGTCTTACCAGAATATTAATCTTTTTAATTGTACTAATGATAGTTTTAGATTTTTAAATGCTTTATTGTTTTTCATCAGTAGAGGATAACTGTTTTTCATAGCTTTTTTCACATTTTAATAATAATAGGTAACATTTGCTTACTGTTTGGAGCAAGCAACTGGTGCAGTTTTTAACTGTTTCATCTTATTTAATCCTCCCAGCAACCATAAAAAGCAAGTTACAGTTACACCCATTTTATGAATGAGAAAACAGATTAGGCAAGAAGAAGTAAAAATAGTTCAGCTTTTCCCAAAATAACTCAGCTGCTAAGAAGTGGTGCCTGGACTAAAAACCCAATTAGGTGCATCTGATCTCAAAGCATACACTCTCCTATCTGCAGATCTCATCCTGGCATTCAGGAGAGCACAGATATAAAATAATCAAATTTCAGAAATTTGGCAGCACCATGACTCCATAATTATATATTTCTTAGAATGTTCATAAATGTGAAAAGATATCTATTTTGCCCTATGTATGGTTTTGGTGGGAAATTCGCAAGATTTTGCCAAAGTCCGGCTAATTTGTTTGTATTGATATTACTGAAGTCCAGTAAGTGTCAAGGAAAGGTCTTTTGTTCTGATCAGAAATGAATCTAGTAGGTCTAGCCTCCCAGCGTTTTGAAACATACAATTTAAAGTGCATCTCTCTTGTTAATACTGTGCCTTCCCCTTAAAGTAAGTTATTTGCTTCACACTGCTTTAGGCGCAGGAGGACCAGTGATTTCCCATTTCTGCCACTAGTCGGCCAAGTGCCCATTCCTCAGTGTCCGGGCGTGGTGTGCATGAAGGACTTAGACACTTCAGTAAACTCTCCTAATGGGTTGAGAATTATTTTATACTTTCCAGAGTTGAGTGGTTTTCAGTGCTTGATTATATTTAATGGCTTGATATCAAGACATTAACAAAATATGGTTAGTGTTGTACATAAAGCTCACTCCTTAGAAGCAGCCTATTGCAGACTAAGCTATAAGTAGCTCTTCCAGGATGATGGAATAGAAACTACTTATTTTTTGGGAACACAGGATCACATAGGTTTCTTGACAAAATTTCTAAAAGGATTTTTTTTTCACCTGTGTAATTGATGCTGTTCTGTTTCACTTTGTATCTTTACATTATGTTCCTGTTATTTAATTATATCCTTCTTCATTGCATATCATTTTCTTTAAGAATTGTATCTTTCCTTGCAGAAGATTCTTTAGGTGTATATTTTATGGAATTGTTTCTTTGTTTATTAATGACATTTTTGGACATGTTTAATATTTATAGAAGTCTTCAAAACTGCCCTTGGTTTTTTGACAGAAAATAAAGTTACCATTTTGATCAAAAGTTATTGTAGGCATTCAGTCCTGCTGTGTAATGAATGGATTTCTGCATATTAAATTTTCTTTTTAGCGTCATGGAGGATTTTTGTGATTCAGTCTGTGAAAGATGACATGAAAAATACATATGTGTTTCTTTTGCCCTCGTCACGTTGCCCATGTATGATAAGGCAAGGCATTCAGCCTCCTGGCTGGCCTTAGAGGGAGAAATTCAAGCTTTTAATTAATTGAATATGAGATTCCCATTTAGGCTATTAAGAATAATATTTTTGTTCCTTTTACTTTTCCTTATTCTCTGGTAAAAGTTCTGTAACTGAAAAAGTAGACCCAGAATAATCTAGTGATCTTAATAATGCTTAAGATTTCTTCAGTGCTGTGTGGCATCCAAAGCAGTTGTGGGTGATACTCTGTCATCCCCTGTAAAATGCAACTTTCTTAGTTTTATTTTCCTCCCTCTTTTTTTGCAGAATGCTTATATGTAAACATGGTGATACAACTGTCTACTTTAAAATAATACCCTTCCCCATTACACCTTGCTTTGGTGCTATTTGTTAGCATAGGAATCGGGTTGCCAGACCACCACTACTGCCCCACCACGATCACTGGGTCAATTCTGTCATAGCATCACATAGAGAATTTATAATGGGCAGGATGGGTTGCTTTCCAGAACAGTCCTCCTTGAGGTTGTTATTAGATCCTTCAAAATTTGAAAGTCGATTTATTCTAAATGAAGATCTTAATCACAAGTAATCCTTAAAAAAAATCAAACTCATGAATGAAAGAAAAAGAAATTAGAATATTTCACTGTAGGATGATTGTATTGTAAAAATTGAAGTTGATTATACTAAATACAGATTGTCAATTCACCTGACAAGAGGCTAGTTATATTTTAGTGTTGTTCGTTTGTTTGTTTTAGCTGGAAAAAGTTCTGTGTTATTTGCCTGTTGCCTACTTACTATTAAAAGAAAGGGAGAAAAATAGTTTGTAGCTGGAAAGATGGGCATTTGACATCATGCCTCATTACTGACCAGTGTTTGTCTTGGTTACTCTGACAGCTCGCATTACTGCCTTTCTAGGCACCGTAGAGCAAAATGTCATTCTATATTTAGTTAACAGAGTGATGAAGTTCTCAGGTTTTTGAAATACTTACTTCAGGGAGTTCTACATTGCGCATGCTAATAGATTTTATTTTAAACTGAGCTTTGTTGCCGCTCCTATCTGGCAAAGCCTTGCAGAGATCTGATGTCTTATGTCCAGAAGTGCTTTAGTTTGGTCAAATGTGGCTCAGCAATGATGATGTGGTCCCTGCATTTAGATGCCTTGTGTTTGAGACCTCAAGTTCCTAAAGTTACAGATCCACTGTGAGGCAAAACCCTGATTGATTTCTACTGCACTTTATCCAGACGGTGAATGTGCTTTTGTCCTTGTGTGTTTCTTCATCTATGGAAACAGTTGTAAAGCTGGCAGTTTGAGAAGCACAGATTCCTGGCTGACTGTGGGCACTTCAGAGTAGAAAGTGACAAACAGTAGATGTTTCTGTTTGAATCAGACCCTCATTAATACTTCGCGTTCAGTAATTCCAGAGGAAATGAAAGTTATTTTTAAGAAAAGTCATCAACAGTTTAGAAATAAGTGGGGGCGGGATTACACGCCTGTAATCCCAACACTTTGGGAGGCTGAGGCAAGCAGATCACCTGAGGTCGGGAGTTCAAGACCAGCCTAATCAACATGGAGAAACCCCATCTCTACTAAAAATACAAAAATTAGCCAGGCATGGTGGTGCATTACACTACAGAATTACAGAGCCTGTAATCCCAGCTACTCGGGAGGCTGAGGCAGGAGAATCGCTTGAACCCAGGAGGCAGAGGTCGCCGTGAGCCGAGATCTCGCCATTGCAACTTCAGCCTGGAGCGAAACTCCACCTAAAAAAAAAAAAAAAAAATTGGAACTAGATGCTTGCTTCTTTATCTGACAAAGGATGCAGGCCAGTGACAAAACAGCTTGTGCTTGGAGTCTCAGTCTGTTGTTTGTATGATCTTTTATTTTTTAGTTTTTTATAGAGACAAGTCTTGACACCACGCCTGGCCTAAACGTTATCTTAATGAGATTTAGTTGTTATCTAGAAAGAGATTTGAAAAAGAATTGAAACTGAAGATAGAAGAAAGAATGAAGATAGAAGAAATGAGATTGGACTCATAGTTTATTTTCTAATTCATCTCTTTAAAGTTTCCTTAAGTTGTTCTGGTTTCCTCTGACTTCTGATGATAAGTAATTTTAATAGTCTTTTCTTGAGGATGATCAGCCATATCTACCGAGGGTGCTCCCTGACTGCTTAGTATTATGGTGAAGTCAGAGTGGGACATCTTTTCCCTAATTAATATTAAAAATAAATTAAGAGTTTACCGCTACCGTAATCATAATAGATCTAGGCAATGCTCTTTCTTAATGACATAGGGAAAGCTGCTTTTACAGTGGAGGTCTACCGACCCTGTCTTCACCAAGAGGCAGTGTCAGTAATACTAATAAGGGAGGAGACCACCCCTCATATTGTCTTATGCCCAATTTCTGCCTCCAAAGAAAGAAGTAAAAACTAAAAGGCAGAAATGAAGTCCACAAGCAAACAGCCCGGCGCCACACCCTGGGCCTGGTAGTTAAAGATCGAACCTAATATGTTATCTTTAGATTACAGACATTGTATGGAAAAGCACTGTGAAAATCCCTGTTCTGTTCTGTTCTGTTCTGTTCTGCTCTGTTCTGATTATCGGTGCGTGCAGCCCCCAGTCACGTACCCTCTGCTTACTCAGTCGATCACGACCCTCTCACACAGGCCCCCTTAGAGTTATAAGCCCTTAATAGGGACTGGCTGGGGGCGATGGCTCACGCCTCTAATCCCAGCACTTTGGGAGGCTGAGGCGGGCGGATCACAAGGTCAGGAGATCAAGACCGTCCTGGCTAACATGGTGAAACCCCGTCTCTACTAAAAACACAAAAAATTAGCCGGGCATGGTGGTGGGCGCCTGTAGTCCCAGCTACTCGGGAGGCTGAGGCAGGAGAATGGCGTGAACCTGGGAGGTGGAACTTGCAGTGAGCCGAGATTGTGCCACTGCACACCAGCCTGGGCGACAGAGTGAGACTCTGTCTCAAAAAATAAATAAATAAAAAAAAATAAAGAGGGACAGGAATTGCTCACTTGGGGAGCTCGGTTTTTGAGACGTGAGTCTTGCCGATGCTCCCGGCCAAATAAAGCCCTTCCTTCTTTAACTCAGTGTCTGAGGGGTTTTGTCTGCGGCTCGTCCTACTGCACTAAGGATGGACAGACTGGCTTTATGTGTCCCTTGTTGTGATGTGCTGAGGTGGACAGTGTCCATTCTGTCGTTCTCCCGTGGGAAAGTACTTAACGTGAATCTCATCTTGAGGAAACAATGAGACAAACCCAAGCTGAGAGATGTCCTTCCAAGTAGCCAGCCTGCATGCTTCACAAATCTCAATGTCAAGAAAGACATCCCGCCCTCCTCCACCACAGAATGCTGAGAAGCACTTCTAGAGAAAAGCAGACTAGAGAGACAGGAAAAATAGCCATAAGGGACATACTGGGACAATTTAGGAAACTGTAATCTAGATTATATGTTAACTGTAGACTACTGTGTATGTTATAAATGTGATGCTTATGTAGGTGAATGTCTTCGTTCTGATTTAGGGGTGAAGGGTCACAGTGTCCAAAGAGAGCAAGAGCCATTGTGGCAAAATGTTAATAATCAGGAAACTGGAAATACAGAAGCCAGGGCTCAGGGATGTTAATAATCAGGAAACTGGAAATAAAGAAGCCAGGCTCAGAGATGTTAATAATCAGGAAACTGGAAATAAAGAAGCCAGGCTCAGGGATGTTAATACTCAGGAAACTGGAAATAAAGAAGCCAGGCTCAGGGATGTTAATACTCAGGAAACTGGAAATAAAGAAGTCACAGCTCAGGGATGTTAATAATCAGGAAACTGGAAATAAAGAAGCCAGGCTCAGGGATGTTAATACTCAGGAAACTGGAAATAAAGAAGTCACGGCTCAGGTTAGAGACTTTCTCTGCCTTCTCTCCTGTCTCCAGAAATTTGTCACGGTATATGTTAATTGCTCCTTCACCTGCCTTAAGTCTGTTAATAGAATAGAAGCATCCTTTTAGAGTAATTGAAGTTTTCATCAAACCCATAGTGTCATTTATTCTTTGCATAATAACACACTAAAGTGATGTTAAAATATCTCTTGCTTTTACAATGCAATTTTACACGTAAAATTACATGTAATTGGCTGGGCACTGTGGCTCATGCTTGTAATCCCAGCACTTTGGGAGGCTGCGGCGGGCGGATCACGAGGTCAGGAGATGGAGACCATCCTGGCCTACGTGATGAAACCCGTCTCTACTAAAAATACAAAAATTAGCTGGGCGTGGTGGTTGCGTGCCTGTTATCCCAGCTACTCGGGAGGCTGAGGCAGGAGAATTGCTTGAACCGGGGAGTCAGAGGTTGCAGTGAGCCAAGATTGCGCCACTGCACTCCAGCCTGGCAACAGAGCAAGATTCTGTCTCAAAACAAACCAAAACAAACAAAACATGTAATTTTAAAGGTAAAAATTTTAGGTCTTAAAATGTGAGTTGGAGCATTCTAAGGAAGTGGTATTTGGCTGAGGAAACTAAGACCAGGCAAATGATTCTGATCCTTTTCTCATAGTTTACTTAAAGCTGTTAATTTTATTCTAATAACTGCCTCTATTTTTCTAAACATACTAGGATGCCCACATGAAGCAAATAGAAGTTGTAGGTGGTAAAATACCGTGTGATGTGATGTTTGTGTGCATGTTGCATATTGTACATCAAGTAAGATGTTCTCTTAGAGTGAAGGTAAAGTGATGTAGAATCAAGTTTTAAGCAAAATTTAATAAAATTGTAGTGTGGTTTTGGTATTTTCAGATAATTTTTGAAAATATCATTCAAAGTTTGTACATATGAAAATTACTTTTTTTTTTTTGTAGAGGAGTGAATGTCGTTCCTTTTCTAGAACTCATTGGGTTACCTGACAGTGTGGTAAGCATCCTGAAAAACTCCCAGAGTGGAAATGCACTCACAGCATATGCCTTGTTTAAGGTGGGTACTGTAACAAACCCATTGCTCCTCAGAACTCACCAGTGACCTGCTCACTTTCCCATGAGACTGCACGTTGGCTTCCAATTGTATTTTGTAACTTGAAACACTGTATTTCATCTCTGATATGTCTGGTGAATAATGGAATAATGTAAGATAATTTTTTTTTTTTTGGAGATGGAATTTCGCTCTTGTTTCCCAGGCTGGAGTTCGGTGATGCTATCTTGGCTCACTGCAACCTCCGCCTCCCAGGTTCAAGTGATTCTCCTACCTCAGCCTCCCGAGTATCTGGGAGTACAAGATAACAAAATAAAGTGGAAGTAAAAATGTGGTTTTAGGAAGAAATGCCTTAAAAATTGGTAGATCATTCATAACTTGCTGTGATCAGATAATTGTTAGACTTGTGTGATTTTCTGTGGTAGTCATCTGTTTGACGTTGCTCCCATTGATAAATGAAGATATAATTATTTTAAGTATAATTATATTTGTTTTTTCTTATTCAGTGATCTGCATGCCACCTGACTTGTTAGCAAAATTTAGCATTTATTTTACTGTTTTTTGTTTTATTTTGTTTTTTTGTGTGTGGTTTTAAGGAGCAGAGAGTTTAATAGGCAAGAAGGGGCAAGAAGGAAGGGAGAAGGAAGAAGCTCCCCTGTACAGAGACGGAAGGAGGGGGGCCTCCAAAGCCAAAAGAGGAGGTCTCCCCATTTTACTGTTTTTAATAATTCATCTTTTATTAGCAAGTAAAATAGGTTTAATCCAAATTGTCTCATATGATAAACCCTTTTTTGTTAGATTTTAACCTAACATGTTTCATTTTAAACGTTGATAATCTTTATAACTATTCTCTGGATTTACACAACTTTTTTGAGACGGAGTTTCACTCTTGTTGCCCAGGTTGGAGTACAATGGCGCGATCTTGGCTTACCGCAACCTCTGCCTCCCGGGTTCAAGCAATTCTCCTGCTTTAGCCTCCCAAGCAGCTGGGATTACAGGCATGTGCCACCATTCCTGGCTAATTTTGTATTTTTTAGTAGAGACGGGGTTTCTCCATTTTGGTCAGGCTGGTCTCGAACTTCTGACCTCAGGTGATCTGCCCGCCCTCGGCCTCGCAAAGTGCTGAGATTACAGACGAGAGCCACTGCACCCGGCCTGACAGCATCATCTTGATAGCTTCTATGCCTATGGGTCTTTATTTTGGAAGGGAAGACTCACTGTAAATTGTGGAGTTTAGCCATATTAATCTCGTTTTCTAAACTGACAAACATTTATGAGGGTCTATGAAACTTCTACCTAAGAAAGTTGAAAACACTTAGAAGCTAGATGTTTTATTTTACTTCTGTTGTATAAGAATATCTAAGAATTACAGTTTTATAGCATTACTCAAAAGTAGCATTGTTTCATTCTGTCATCCTCATTAGCATCCTCTGAAATCTTGGTAGATTTCCTCTTATAATTTTGATGCAGAGGGCTAACATTTAATTGTTGAGTTTTTCTACATTAAAGTGTATTAAACTTAAAAATTATCAAGTTTCTAATTATGGTGGGTATAATTTTAACCCGAGTAAGTCAAACTGTCATGCTGATGTAAACCTTCCCTAATTTAATTGCTCCTTATCCCACTCCCATAGCATGACAGTTGATAGCACAGTCTGTGCTAGGTGTTAAGTGTTTATTTGATTAGGAGCTCCCAGGAATTCAGAATCATGTCTTCTTTCTTGTTTTTTTTTCACTGCACCTGGTATTGTGTTTTGTAGGTGAATAAAATGCTCAGCGCGTGTTTGTGGAGTTGGGATTGAAAATGAAGCTGTAGGCGTCATGGTAGGGAGATGAGTGCCAGTGGTGTTTCTTCCCCCTCACTATTTCTCTGTGAAGTAGGAGATATGGAGGGGATTCTCCTATGTATTATCTGTAACCCACAGTTGCTCAAATAGAACAACAGACACAGATTTTACTGCTTCAACAAGACAAAGTCCCCAAATGAAGTATGGCATGTATGGTCTGGTGGCAGTTGGCTACGGGATGTATTCACTGACTGCCTCATAATCTCTTTGAAATACACCCAGAGTTTTAGTCAGCATCTACTGTGTGCCAGGTACCATTCTAGGTACTGGGAATAAACAAATCAAAGAAGACAGTGCAAAATACCTGCCTCGTAGGGCTGATAGTGTAGTGAGTGGTAGTGGTTTGGGGAGACAAGATGAAGTTAGAAATGCATGCACACACAAAGTATGTGTACGTAGATGATGGTAACTGCTAAGAAAGGAAACCAGGGATGGGGGTATGTTTGTGGTATTTGTTTTTCAATGGGAGATGATACACTTTGCTGAGAAGGTAAGAGAGTTGCTCCTCCAAGAGGGAGGAGCATTCCAAACATAGAAAATCCGAAAGACAAAGTTCTGAGGCTGCAGGATCCTGGGAGTATTTGAGGGATGCAGGGAAGCCAGTGTGGCTGGAATCAGTGAACAGGGCAGAGAATGGTGTGTCATCAGATCAGGACAGCCTTGTTGGCCCTTAAAAGGACTTTGTTTTTTACCCTGAGGACATGGAAAGCCACTGGACAATTTTAAGCATCCTGCCTCTGTTCCATCAAAATCATTTTGGCTGCTCTATTAACAGACCATGGCAGGATCAGGGGAGAAGCCAAGGGACCTGGTGTGAGGTGAGGTGATTACAGTATTTTAGTTGAGAGGCAATAGTGGCCAGAACCTAGGTGGTAGCAGGAAGTAGTTGGATTCTCGATATGTTTTAAAGACGTGGTTGCTGGGGTTTTCTGATGGTTTGGATATAAATTATGGAAAAGAAAGAGGGGTTGAAGCTTTCTTGTAAGTTTTTGGCCTGGGCAACTGGAAGAATAGAATTGCCATTTTCTGAGATGAGTCAGACTTTGAGAGAAGCAGGTTTGAAGTAGGACAGTCGAAGATCCGAAGGTCAGTTTTGAACGTGCAGTCATGTGCCACCCAACAGCATTTCGGTTAACCATGGACTGCAGACAGTGATGGTCCCATAGGTCCGTGTTTTTATGAATATCATATTTTTACTATACCTTTTCTACGTTTAGATAGTTTAGGTATACAAATACTGTGGTCTTGTAATTGCCTACTGTATTCGGTGCAGCAGTGTACTGTGCAGGTTTGTAGCCTAGGAGCAATAGGCTATATCTTGTGGCCTGAGTGTGCAGAGGGCTACACCATCTAGGTTTGTGTAAGTACACTCTGTGAAGTTTCACACAACAATAAAATCACCTAATGACACATTTCTCAGAACATATCCCTATTAAGTGACTCATCTGCATTAAGTTTGAGATCTTAATGCAAATGGAGGTGGTTGTATATACTGGAATTCAGGGGAAAAGTTCAGTCTGGAGATTAAAGTTAAGAATCATCCATGTATAGATGGCACTAAAGACCAGAGAGTGAGATAGGTAGAGAAAATAAGAGGTCCAGGGATTGATTGTTGTCACACCATGTTCAGAGGTGGGTGAAAGGGGAGGAATTGGCAAAAATGAGAAGCCGCCATGAACTAGAAGGAAGCCCAGCAAGTTGAGGGCCTGGAGCCAAGTGAAGGGAAGTGAAAGCTGTGTGAGATGGTTCCAGTGGTTCAGGGGCTGGTTCCAAATTGATAACTGGATTTAGTTTTGTAGAGGTCACTGTGACTTTGAAAGCAGTTTTGGTGAAGTGGTATGGGTGAAAGCTTGCTTAACGTGAGTTTAGGAGAGAAATTAGAGATAGAGCAGACAGCTCTTTCAGAGTTTTGTTATACAGCACACCTATGCATTTTGTTTTGTTTTGTTTGAGACAGGATCCTGCTGTTTCCCAGGCTGGAGTGCAGTCGTGCAACCACAGCTCCCTGCAGCCTCGAACTCCTAGACTTGAGCAGTCCTCCTGCATCAGTCTCTCGAGTAGCTGGGACTACAAGCACATGCCACTTACTCCTGGCTAATTATTTTTCTTTTCTTTTTCTTCTTTCTTTTTCTTTTTGTTTTAAGAGACGGCAGGGTCTCATTATGTTGCCCAGACTAGTCTTGAACTTCTGAGCTCAAGCAATCCTCCCGCCTGAGCCTCCCAAAGTGCTGAGATTATAGGCGTGAGCCATTGTACCTGCCAACACCTATGTTTTTTTTTGTTTTGTTTTGAGAGGTAGCTTCACTCTTGTTGCCCAGGCTGGAGCACAATGGTACGATCTCGGTTTGCTGCAACCTCCACCACCAGGTTCAAGCGATTCTCCTGCCTCAGCTTCTCAAATATCTGGGATTACAGGCGCCTGCTACCATGCCCAGCTAATTTTTATACTTTTATTAGAGACCGGGTTTCACCATGTTGGCCAGGCTGGTCTTGAACTCCTGAACTCAGGTGACCCACCCACCTATGCCTCCCAAAGTGCTGGCATTACAGGCATGAGCCACTGCACCCAGCCTGATTTTTGACTTAGAATGTGATGCAGTCTTTTTACTTTTATGGTTCTCTTTGACCAGTCATCTGCTATTTAGTATTGGTCCTAAAAGTTCCAATTAATGTTAAACCTGTGCATGTCTGCAGCAGGTGTGCCATTTCACTACTTTTGGCCTCGTGTAAATTACTGGCTAGGATTTGAGACTCAGGGTAGATTGTGATGAGAAGGTAGCATAGGTTTGGAAAAGTCAAAGGAAAGGGATTTGGAAGTGAAGCTAACCTAAATCCAACAGAGAGTGGCTTCATGCTCTGCCTGTCACCATTTGAAGACATTCAGTTCTAGTTTAGCTCCAGATAGAAAGCATTTGGCAGGATGGCAGGGGTTTTAAGGAATAGAAACGTGTTCCTTTATTATTTTTACTGGTACTGAGCCCTCTTTCTGATTTCCAGGTTGACCTGTCCCCCAAGTTTACTAGCATGCGATTAGGAACATCAGTGCTATGATTCTGTTATCTGAGTCAGGATTGTGTAGAGGACAAAGATTCATAAAATGACTTTACAGAAGAAATATCTCTTGTTAGGAGGGAAAACCATATAGGATATTACTACATTAGCTTTGTGAAACAATGAGGCAATTTATTCTGATGGGTTATTACCAAGAATTTTAATTTTAACTTGTTTTTGCTTAAGATGACAGTAATAGCCAGGTTTTGATTTGCCTCTGTTTGCTTTTTGCTTAAGATTGCAACACCTGCTCGGTATACCGTGACTTTGGGAGGAACATCTGTCACTGTGAAGTATCTGCGCAGTCATGGCTACATGTCCACGCCACCACCCGTCAAGGAGTATCTGCAGGACAGGATGGAAGAGACAAAGGAGCTTATCACAGAGAAAATGGAAGAAACAAAAGATAGACTCACTGAAAAGTTACAAGAAACCAAAGAAAAAGTTTCCTTTAAGAAAAAAGTGGAATAAGGTGCCTTATATAGCAGTATAGAAAATTCCTGCACTTTAACCCTTTGGAAACTATGGGCAAAGATACGTGTCTGATTATTTTTTTGGTTAGTTGCCGAAATATACTAGTTCTCTGAGGGTTAAAGAAGTAAAATACCTTTTTAAAGTTAAATATCACTAGAAAAATCAGTGTTATTACAAGGGAAGAAATGAACCCAGTGTAAGAATTTCCCATCAGTAGCAGTATTAAGCAGTGGTTAATGTCTTAGATGTCAGACTTCTTTTTCAAGGTCTTCAGAACCACACTTGATTTCTGTTTGTTGCAGCTGTAATTGACACACACTAGGCAGCTGACTCCTTGAATATCCAATGTGACCCATAAAATAGGCTGTTAATACTGGATCTTAATTTTTATGTTATTCATTAAGATTTTAACTATATTCAGTACGTAATTTGGAGACAAACTAGCATCATCAAAACTGCCTGTAAATAAGAAGGTATTTAGTCTTTCTATAAAAACAGAATAGAGCAGTTACCTACCAGTTAAAATATCTTATATGAAGAAAATAAAATAGAATAAAGATTCAGTCATATATATGTAAATAAGATGTATTGATTGTATGTAAATGAAAAATGGACCCTTTGAAAATTATTTTTACCTGAAGCTTGTCATAATTTTTTTAAAGCAAATATATATATGGTGATGGTACTTTTCAAAGTGTGTATTGGTGGTGATCACCTCAAACATAAACCTCTGTTGTGAATCATTTGTGTCCTTTTCAACTAGTCTTTCAGAGGAAAGGTAAAAAATCATTAAACCTTAAATTCATGGTTAAAATCAAATATTTGTCAGCAGTAACTCAAGCTCATGGTTCTCAAGCAGAAGAAGGTTTGGGAGACTAAAAATGGAGTCAGGTAGTCATGGAGACTGCTAACTCCTTGAGGTAGACATGGGCCTTGCCTCAGCAAACCAGTGCAATTTCCCAATGTCTTAGTTTCAGAGTTCATGCTGATTTCATTATGGAGTCAAGTTTTAAATTGTGGCTGCTGCTTTTTGTCTTACATTGAAGGGAAATATCCTTGTTTGAGCATTCTAGTTGATTTTTTTTTTTTTTGAGATGGAGCCTCCCTCTTTCTCCCAGACTGGAGTGCAGTGGTGCGATCTCGGCTCACTGCATCCTCTGCCTCCCAGGTTCAAGTGATCCTCCCCCCTCAGCTTTCCAAGTAGCTGGGAGTATAAGCATGTGCCACCACACTCAGCTAATTTTTGTATTTTTAGTGGAGGTGGAGTTTCACCATGTTAGCCAGGCTAGTCTCCAACTCCTGACCTCAGCCTCCCGAGTAGCTGGGAGTACAGGCGCCCACCACCACGCCCGGCTAGTTTTTTTGTATTTTTAGTAGAGATGGGGTTTCACCATCTTAACAAAGCTATCATTAAATCATTTGCTTGTAATGAAATTCAGCCATTGTCAGCTGTGAGCGTTGCGGGGGGTGGTGGGGGTGTGTTTGAGTATGTATGTGTCTGTTTCCTATGCTCTAACAGTGATTATTTCAGTTCTAACCCTTCAGTTGCTAATTGGATGAGGGAATGGCCTCTTTTTAGATTGTCCTTGTTATGACTTCTCTGCTAAGGCAAGAGAATGTCTGGGTTTGCCACACAGTCCCGCAGGGACCCCTGCTCTTTGCCAGGATTTTTGTATCAAGTACTTGGTTTGGCCAAATTTAGAGAATAGTTTAAAGGGGGAAAAAAGTTTGCATTTGATGAGTCTAATTACTATATTTAGAATACTTTTTAAATGAATATGCTGTGATTGGAATCTTTCTTCCTGGGAGCCGGGGAGAGTGCTGAGAGATGCAGCTGTGTCTCTGCTCTCTGCAGTCTTGGGCAGGCAGCACCGCTGTCTCCTCATACAGAAGGTTGAATGCACTGCTTCACATTGATGCCACATTTTCAAATCTAAACATGATTAACATGTTTTTTAAGTATTTATCAAATAATTCACATTTTTGCAGGTTTAAGTGCTATTTTTTAAGATATTAAACACGTTCCTTGTTTCTTTTTTCTTTTTAACCACTGGAGACTACCTATGTGAAAATCTTGTGTTATATGGAATTCTTCTAAAACAATTTCCTTTTACTTTTCATGTTGCATATTTTCCAGTGGGGATAAATTGGAGGTTCTTATTACTAATAATCCTGAAACTAAAATTTGCTTTTCCTGCATAGACATCTTTTGTTAGTCCATTTGAGTTTTGTTGCCATCCAGTTTCATAATCATGTTGTGTTTATCTAATAGACAATGAGTTACTGCTTGAGTGATATGAAATTTTCTAGTAAAAAATTCTCTGAAGATGTGAGAAGTTCTGTTGTATTACTTGGCACCAGGAATGTTACAAAAATGTTGTTGCTAGCATATTGCTAACCTAGTCCTTAAGCTTCAGGGACCCCTGTAATATGTTGAGTTTGGAGTATTAATAGCAGGCTAACAGAATATAGTACCAATATGTCAAGTTAAATAATTGAGAATATATACAGTATAGTTTGCTATGTATAATAGACCTCATTTCATTTACAGTACACCTTACACTTGGGATTAATTCACCTATAACCTCTGTGAACTGCGAGCGCTGGGCAGAAGCAGCCCCATGTCTTATATATCTACCTTTATATTTATATTTATATTTATTTTTTTGAGGCAGAGTCTCACTCTGTCACCCAGGCTAGAGTGCAGTGGCATGATCATAGCTCACTTGCAGTCTTGAACTCCTGGCTCAAGTGATCCTCCCACCTCAGCCTGCTGAGTAGCTAGGACTACAGGTGCACACCACCATGCCTGGCTAAACGCATGTCTGCATTTATGCAAGGTGTGTTGACCAGGTGGGGAGGGAGCTAGGACTGAGATTCGCCTATGTAAAATGCACAAAAAGGGTCTGCTAAGCAAATTGATATTTGAAATGAAAGATGGATTAGGTGAGAGATTTAGTTTATTCAGGAATAAGAGCAAAACCAACCACATCAAAAAATGTATTTTACTGAGACAGCCTTTTGTACATACAACAGGGTGCTGTTTACAGATTTCAAGAAAGGAGAAAAAGAATGCATATATTGAGATTACCTACCTCCCAGTAGTAAAAATAATAAATTTATCCCTTGAAATAGAATCGTGTGTTTATTTGTCACAGAATCTACACTTATTTACAAATGCTTTATGCTCAGGATGAAATGGAGATACTGGCTCTCTTGTTTCAATGATCTTAGAAGATAATTCCAGGAATTTTAACGTTTTTTGTTTTTTTTTTTGAGACAGAGCCTCACTCTGTCACCCAGGCTGGAGTGCAGTGCTGTGATCTCGGCTCACTGCAAGCTCCACCTCCGGGGTTAACGCCATACTCCTGCCTCAGCCTCCCGAGTAGCTGGGACTACAGGCACCCGCGACCATGCGCAGCTAATTTTTTGTGTTTTTAGTAGAGACGGGGTTTCACCGTGTTAGCCAGGATGGTCTCGATCTCCTGACCTTGTGATCCGCCCACCTTGGCCTCCCAAAGTGCTGGGATTACAGGCGTGAGCCACCGCGCCTGGCCTTAAAGATCTTAATAGTATGAGCAGAAAGGTGTTTGAAGAAAAGAAGGAAATTGTATATTTGACACATTGGGCTTCTTTCTGTGTTCTTAGTGTTGGGTTTGGGTCATTCAGGATTTCTTAACCAATTCAGATGTGAATCAGGCTGCTGTAGAAGATAGTAATTGTAATGGAATGGACAGAAGATGATTTTTAGCCAATGAGGCAAAAAAAGTCATCTTTCCTGCTTTTTCTGAAATGATACGTTGAGATGATGTTTTTGTGAGATACGCATTTCTGAATTAAAGGATTCCTTCTGAAAATATAACTTGTTAGGTAATGTGGACATATTTTTTCTGTTGGCCAAAGTTCATTTTTTGAAATGGGGGCCTTCATTTATTTTTTATTTTCAAAATTGAGTTTCTATAAGGCCTAAAATAAAATAGATTAAATGTTATCAAAGTTGTTTGCACCTGTTTAAATATCTTTTTTGCAAGCCACTTATATTTTTTGCTACTGAAAGCTCACTACTCAGTTGTCCTTATGAGCATGGAGGTGTCTCAGTGCATCAGATCATACTGATGCACTGAGTGGCACATGTGCACTCAGGGAAGTGGGAGCCTCTTCGCTGCCTGCCTTGGAATTCAACCACCTGAACTAGAAATCTACAGAACCAGAGGTGGGGAATTTTACCTATTCATTTTGCAGATGTTAACGTTGTTCTCTTTTGGATCATTTGTATGTTATGTAATATTAAGTTAGTATTAAATGAGATTTCAGAACATACTGCATCATGTTCCCTGAGGACAATGGGAGTCAAGACCTCATTCTTCCTTTCTGGACTTGAATGGTCTGGGGGACCACACCTTCTTCCCAGAATTCATCTGCAATTATGAATTTTGGCCTGACCTTCTGGTTCTTGAAAGATCTTTCCCCTGCACTTGGCGCTTGTAACTTGTGTTTGAGAAATGCTGAGTTAGGCCAGTTGATGATATTTTCCCTCTGTAGAATTTTTCCTTTGTGACTTTTGTGTCAAGTTTGTTCATTTTAACTAGTCAAAACAAGCTTTTAATTGTCTTGCTTCTTCAGGGTTAGGCTTTGAAAATCAAGCTGTATTCTTCTTTATGCATCATTGACAGTCACCAACAATAATAATTATAGATCGTAATTATCTCATGGCAATTATGATAAGAATTATTTTCTTAGTAGAAAGAATGCATCCTGATTTCAGAAACCTCCAGGGCAGTGTATATAACATGAAGCCTGTTCTTTATTCCAGTGACTTGATTGGACAGTCATAGTGGAGAGATGCACAGGCCGCCAGAGGCATTCTCAGAGTATCAAGTCTCTACAGATGAAGGGTGCTTGTGTAGAAGCATGTTTCAGTGCATTTTCTCTGGGACAACGTGCCCCATAAGAAAAGTTGAGTACAATTAGACACGTCCTGCCTGCAGCCAAAGCAGATTTTCACTGTCCTTGAAAGTTAGGATTGAACACAACCTCTCTTCTTTTCCTTCCCTCTCCCTCCCTCTGTCCAGCTTCTTCTCTTTTGGATTTTGAACAATGTAAATGTTAGAAAAACTTTGAAGTGAGAAAGAAAAAGACAAATTTGCCCTGAGCATGTCAGGTACACGTTCTGCTTGACGTTTCTGTGTGGGCCTCCCTGTTGCAGTCTCTAGGGGAGGATAGGCACGCTGTCTCCAGAAAGAGGACAGTGAACTTCCAGCTGCATTTGACTGATACTAGGCCATTTTTAGTTCTTAGAAAAACAACGTTAAAACCTAAACTTCATCCTTTTTATTTTGATAAAACTAACTTCCCCTCATTTTTTAATCAAATATATGGCAAAAGTCAGCCTTATCCTCTATTTTAATAGTTCCATAAAGGCTATTCTAAGCATGTGATAAGAAATCATGGCAATTCTGTATCTTCTGTTATACCAATTAGATGTTTAACTCTAAAACCTGTGATTTTTTCTTTTAATGAACACATGGCATTTTCTCATACATGTGTATTTCAGCCTTACCGTCTGTGCTCCTCTGTGTACAAGGTTTGTGACTTTATAATGGCTGAAGCATATTTTGACTAGTGTGTATTTTATTCCATTTGAGTCAGTATTTTCTTTGGACACTTAATATGGTGACTTAATTAGTGCAGTTGCTTTGCTTCTCTAAGAATAGTGGTGACTCTGGTTCTCTTGCTTATGATAAGGGTGCCAAAAGTCCTCACGTGCTCAGCTGCAGCCTGGAGCTGGAATTACAGGGCTTTGTTGCCATAGTGTTGCATCAACATGCGCTTCTTATCCTCTCATTATTCAAGAAGATGCAGGATACAGTGGGTCGCAGTTTTTGGTCACTTCTTTTGGTCCCGAAATAAAAGTCTCATATTCCAACAAAAAGTTGAGAATATTATTGAACAAATATGTCCACAAAACCTAATGCAATTTTTGTTGAGAAACATTCATTAATTGCATTTCAAACACATTTTAGATTAATAGGTTTTTGCAACATAAATCAAACCGTACACCTATAGAACCAATGAATTTGACATTTCATGGGTCACATTAGAACCAATATTTTTAGTTGAAGAAAGACAAAAGAACTGGATTTAAAATTGGGATCTCAACTTCCAGTTTAGTGCTTTCCTTTGGTGCCATTTATTCAGGTAAGAGGCCAGGCTTTGGGACTTCTGAAATCCCTTGTATTTTTGGAGACAGAAGCTCAAGTCAATTTATTATAAATATTCCTTACCTTCCTCCTCTGCTGGTGCTTTCATCTTCTTTGGCTTTCAGCTTCTTTTAGATCTCTTTTCATCTTTTTGTCCTTAAAGTGATAGGATGGGACGATAGTCACTTCTGTGACCTCAGTTTCTGACTGCAGGAAGGAAACATGTATTTATTAAAATTTCTCATGCTCCAGCTTCATTTTCTCCTTCACCTGGGATGGACTGTGAGATGGGAGACTTATGCGAGCCAGTTCAGTGATGTCTGTCACTTTCTGGGTGGGCTTGGCGTTGGCAAAGCCGTTATGTAGCTATTTTCATATATAAATTACGTATCTGTGTGTGTGTGTGTGTGTGTGTGTGTGTGTGTGTATATATATATATATATATTTTTTTTTTTTTTTTTTTTTGAGATGGAGTCTTGCTCTGTCGCCCAGGCTGGAGTGCGGTGGCGCGATCTCAGCTCACTGCAACCTCCGCCTCCCAGGTTCAAGCAGTTCTCTGCCTCAGCCTCCCGAGTAGCTGGGATTACAGGTGCCTGCCACCATGCCTGGCTAATTTTTATATTTTTAGTAAAGACGGGGTTTCACCATCTTGGCCAGGCTGGTCTTGAACTCCTGACCTCATGATGCACCCGCCTCGGCCTCCCAAAGTGCTGGGATTACAGGTGTGAGCCACTGCACCCAGCCCCTTTTCTTTTTTTTTAATTGATTATTTTTTTAGAGACAGGGTCTGGCTGTCTTGCCCAGGCCGGAGCACAGTGGCAGGATCGTAACTCACTGCAACCTCAAATTCCTGGGATCAAACAGTCCTCCCACCCCAGCCTCCCAAGTAGCTAGGATTACAGGTGCACACCACCAAGCCCAGCTAATTTCAGTTTTGTTGTTTGTTTCTTCGCTTGCTTTTTGTAGAGCCGGAGGTCTCACTATGTTGCCCAGGCTGGTCTTGAACTCCTGGCCTCAAGCAATCCTCCCACCTTGGCTTCCCTAAGATTACAGGTGTGAACCGCTGTGCTCGGCCACTACTTTGAAACATCCAAATCCGTACTAGAAGGCAAATAATGGAAACGGTTATTAAATCTAGTTTCTTTGCGTCTAAGCTTAAATACTTCACACATCCAAGGAGGATTTGACCTCAGGAAATTCCCCATTGCCCCATTGGTACAAACTGAGTTTGCTGTTTCCTGCTTTGCTGCTGTGAGGAGGGTCAGACAGTGGTCATAGCTTCTGATCTTGTACTTGTGGCATACTTGGAGCCAGCTCAGGATGGAATTTTCCATTTAATTGCTACCAATCACTGGAACATCTGAAGTGATCAGAAGCTGCCATTTGTGGAAAATTTTAGTGCTGAGTAGTTCAGATTAAGAACTGTTAGTTTTCACCAAAATATAGAGGTTGGCTTCTGAATTCCATGAAAATTACCAACCTTAAAACAAAACCTGTACTGTATTATATGCTTAAAAATGTGGTAAGAGGGTAGCTCTCATGTTAAGTATTTTTACCACAATAAAATGCAAATCAAACAAAAACCCTGGCCCCTCATACGCTGTGTGGGCAGTTCTGCTGTGCCCTCCGCAGTGTCTGTGAGCGGGGTTTGGTGTCTCATGCACCTGATGGGCTTAGAATTGCTGTGTGGCATTTGCCTTTGTCACTCATGGTGGTTAAACAGCAAGTGTGGTGAGAACCCTGTAGGAGCGGTGGCCCCTCCATCAGGCTGCTGAGGACCCAGCAGTTTGAGGCACCCTGCCTCTCCCATCTCCGGTTCTCCTTGGCTGGAACCCTCGCAGAAGGAGACCAGCAGATGGTGAAAGAGGTATCAGAGCGAGAGACAGGAAGAATGTGTTCTGGGGTTTAGAGTGGAATTGTCAGTAAGGTACAAGGCTAAGTGCTTGCACATACCATTTCTGAAGGAGGTGGATCGGCCAGTGTCAGCAGAGGGAATGCAGAACGAGAAGGCCCATCAATAGGAGAGGCTGCCTGAGGACCCTGGGTGCATCCAGGGCTGCTTCAGGACTGAGCTAGGCAAGTGGAGAGAATGGTGAGTGACAGGGTCCAGATCCACATGTGCTTTCCCCAAATCCTTCAGACAAGGAAAGCCAGAGGAAAGGAGGAAGGGCAGGAGAGGGTGTGGGGGAAGCAAGGCAAGAAGCCTAATGATTTTGAACCATTTATTCTCCCTAGGTCCTTCTGGGTTTTCACATTTTGTTACAAAGGCTATAATAAACTCTGCCCCCACTGCAGTGTGCTTCATTAAAACAACAACTATATAACTAAAGTAATGAAGTAGAAGAAACATAGAATTTATTTATTTTTAATTTTATTTTTTTGAGATGGAGTTTTTTTTTTTTTTTTTTTTTTTTTGCAGTTGCAAGATTTAATAGAGTGAAAACAGAGCTCCCATACAAAGAGAGAGGACCCAAAGGGGGTAGCCATTGCCAGCTTGAATGCCTGGGTTTATATCCTGATCATTGTCCCTCCCCTGTGCTCTCAGGCGATAGATGATTGGCTATTTCTTTACCTCCTGTTTTAGCCTAATTAGCATTTTAGTGAGCTGTCTTTACTCCCTGATGGGTCGGGTGTGAGCTAAGTTGCAAGCCCTGTGTTTAAAGGTGGGTGCGGTCACCTTCCCAGCTAGGCTTAGGGATTCTTAGCCTAGGAAATCCGGCTAGTCCTGTCTCTCAGTGCCCCCTCTCAACAGGAAAACCCAAGTGCTGTTGGGGAGGTTGGCCAATGACCACTCTAACTGCTTCCTGCTGAATTGGGGCATAGTAGGGGTCATGCAGTTGAGATTTCCTCAGGAGGGGTGCCTTTGATGTCATCAACATTGGAGCATGGGCTAGCAGGCCGGTCCAGGGGTCCACGGTGGATCTTAGTCATGGACTGCATCTGGGGCTCCATTTGAAGAACTATTTGTAGTTTTACAGGTTCGATTCTGGAAGAGACAAACTTATCAAGGAGGTTAAAGATACAGGGGTCGTAATGTACGGTCTGCAGTGCAGGAGATTTTTTTTTGGCACACTTCACAGGCGCTGACTATCTGCTTAATATTTTTGAAAAGGCTTGGTCCAGTAAATAATAATTTGGCCATCAGATGGGTGCTATCAATGCCTAAGTGAAAGGTTTGGTGAAGGGTTTTAAGTAATTTCCATTGGTTAGCTGCAGGCAAAAGTATTTTTCCTTCTTCGGTGGCTAGCATCCTGAGGGGAGGAAACTATGTCCTCGTGAGGTTCCCCATTCTATTTCTTGTGCTGAGTACTGGAGCTTGGTTTCCCGGAGGGGATTACCCCATACTAGGGGTCCTTCTATAAGCATTTCTAATGGAGGGTCCTGCCTTGCGGCTCTTTTGGCTTCAATATCTGCTTGGTGGTTCCCTTCTATTTCCCTTTCCTTTCCCTTCTGATGACCCCAGCAGCGTAAGACTGCCACCTCTTTAGGTTTCTGTACAGCCAATAATAATCTCCTAATGGCTTTCTGATAATTGATAGGTGTTCCCTCAGAAGTTAGGAATGCCCTTTTTGAGATGGAGTTTCACTCTTGTTGCCCAGGCTGGAGTGCAATGGCACCATCTCAGCTCACTGCAAACTCTGCCTTCCGGGTTCAAGTGATGCTTCTGCCTCAGCCTCCTGAGTAGCTGGGCTTACAGGCGCCCGCCACCATGCCTGGCTAATTTTTGTATTTTTTGTAGAGACAGGGTTTCACCATGTTGGCCAGGCTGATCTTGAACTCATGGAAAGGAAGTTCTGGGCCCAGTGACTTGGTCTTTGCCTTGTCACTCGGTGCTCTAAGCCCCTGTGGCACTCATTGCTGGGCATAAAATCAGCACCTGTTTATTTCACTGGGATGTATTTTTGTTTGTTTTTTGGTTGGTTTTGAGATGAAGTCTCCTCTATTGCCCAGGCTGGAGTGCAATGGCATGATCTCGGCTCACTGCAACCTCTATTTCCCGGGTTCAAGCGATTCTCGTGCCTCAGCCTCCTGAGTAGTTGGGATTACAGGTACCCGCCATCATGCCCAGCTAAGTTTTGTATTTTTGTAGAGACGGGGTTTCACCATGTCGGCCAGGGTGGTCTTGATCTCCTGACCTCAGGTGATCTGCCCCCCTCAGCCTCCCAGAGTGCTGTGATTATTTCATTGAGATTTTAAGCTGCAGCCATTTAGTGTGGAGGGCATTCCAAAGGCAAAGGGCATTTACAAATCTGTTGTATTCAGGCAAAAAAATTTTAAATCTAGAACATGAAAGTTTTTTTTTTGGTTGTTTTGTTTTTTTGACACGGAGTCTTGCTCTGTCACTGAGGCTGGAGTGCAGTGGCGTGATCTCGGCTCACTGCAACCTCCACCTCCCGGGTTCAAGTGATTCTCCTGCTTCAGCCTCACAAGTAGCTGGGACTACAGGCGCGTGCCACCACGCCCGGCTAACTTTTTGTATTTTTAGTAGAGATGGGGCTTCATCGTGTTAGCCAAGATGGTCTTGATCTCTTGACCTCGTGATCCGCCAGCCTTGGCCTCCCAAAGTGCTGGGATTACAGGTGTGAGCCACCACGCCCAGCCTAGAACATGAAAAGTTTTAGCGATAAAAGCCATGGTTCATGAGGAGCCCCACATGTCAGGCCCTATGGCGTGCACATTCCTTGGGTCTTCACAACTGTCCTGCCAGGTAAGTATTGCTGTTGCTGTTCTGTAGATGAGACTTTAAAACCTGTCAGGGACATTAATTAACTTGAGATGAAGCTAATATTCGGACCACCCAGATCTAGTAAGATTCAAAGCCTGTGCTGCCCTTTAACTGTAAGCAGGAAATATTCAAGGAGCCAGATCACCTGGGAATCCCACGCCAAAGAAAGTGTCTCACCTACTGCGCAGAAGCCCTGGCCCCTGGGGCCTGCATGGAGTGGCTTGCTCTAGGTGCTGGTGTAGGTTGCCAGAACGTTTTGTGCTTATAGATGACTGGTAACAGTGAAGACAAATACAACTCTGTAAATGAAAATGGCTTTGTAAGCAGGGAAAGTTATATAAGAGCCGCTATATACAGCTGCAGTTTTTTTTAGAATAATAAAAAAAAATGTATGTGCTTACTAGTAAGTCCTTTTGAAAGTATTTTTAGTCACCACTCTGCTATGTTCAAAAACTGAGCTTTTGCACTTCTGATTTTTTTAGCATGAAAGTGTAAAGTTGGGTGAATGAGGTTTGCATTATTAAGGCAAAAGCTAGAGTCTTGACAGAAACATGACATTAAGACTTTTGGGAAGCTGTTTTAAAATGTGTGTTTGAATTAGAATCCATTCAAACAAAACATCAAGACAGTGTAGTGAAGGAAATCTAATTAGAATGTTCTCAGCAACAGACTCATATGCTGTGCACTGTCATCATGGGAGAGCAGAATGGGGGCTTTATTCCATGGCCCACTCTGGGTGGGTCTCTGGAAGGTTCCAAGGGATTATTTCAAGCATGCCTTTCTGACTGTCTCCCTGGGCCGTGGGGAGAGGGCGACCAGGTGAGTGTGTGGCCAGGTGGATTCTGCTCAGCTGTTGACACTTCTGTTTGCAAAACAAATGACTAAAATAAGTGGGTGAAAGAAAGCCAGGAATTGCTTAGCTTCAGAAGTTGGAGGGGTTTGGGGACAGTCAGGTGGCACTGAAGTACAATGGAGAACTACCCAAATTCACCAGCTTTGGAGCATTAAGGAGGCCCAGGGCAGGGTGGTGTCGAGACCATCGTCAAGGAGGGGGTTCAGACAGAAAGCAATGGTGTGGGCATTGGACATAGCGCTTGCCCTCTCTCCCTGCCATCATCCCCTCCACCCCTGCCCGTTCTCTCTGTCGCTTGGTCTGCACTGTCTCCGAGGCATCTGAGCCGGGTGTTTCTTGGCCGCCACACTTCAGCTCCAGCCAGAGCGGGTGGTTCCTTTGTGCACCAGCAGTTTCCAAGCACTTCCAAGCCTTTGTTTTTCTGTCTCAGGTCTTTTGCTGAAGCCTTCTGAGCTTGCTCAGTCTACAGGCAGGGTGACTGGGAAGATGAACCTGTAAGGGCACTCCTCAGCAGTGGGCAGATGAGATGTCCCAGCCTCCTGTCCTTCAGAGGCACAGCCTGCATGGTTTCTCGAGTGTGGTTGAACCCCTTGGCCCATAGTGGGAACCAGCTCAGCCTACACCTTTTGTATTTTCTCTCTCCTCTCTCATTTGCCTGTTTCCTCTGCTAACAGTTCCCACATCCTTGGCTCTGAGACAGCTTCCAAAGTGACAGCTGGTACAGCCTCCCAGGGACAGTGGGGGAGAGAGGAGCCCTGTGTCTCCATTGTGAGAAGCCAGTCCCAGGTTTTACTGGATTTGCTGCTTGTGGTCTGCATAAGCAGGGATCCCACGCCTGGATTCCCCTCATTCCTTCTGTGCAGAGCTGTCTCCAGGAACAAAGTTGGCATAGTGTTAGCGTTAGCAAATTTGGGGGGTATCTTTAATATTTCTCTAATGGTTTGCTAAATTCAGAGATTACAGAATTTATTCCAGAGTGTGGTGTGGTTAATTAGTGACTACTTGCTGTTTGACAGGAAAGAAACTTTCCTATTGCTCTCTTCCTTCTTATAGCTCTCTTCAAATCCCCTTTCCAAAATAATCTTAAAGAATTTAATTCAGAATCTAAAATGGGCCCATTAGAATTTAGGGCCCATACCAGAATTTGGGGCCCATACCATTTTGAATGGTATTTTCAAAATTTCAGTTTCCATTTGCGCATTATAAGTACATAGAAATGCAAAAATAAATTGCATATCCTGCAACCATGCTAAATCCACTTCAGTAGTTTGGTAGATTGTGTGGGGTTTTGTGCACACACAGTCATCATCTATGAACCCATATTCTTATTTACAGCGTAGAGATAATACTATTCTAGTCTCTCGGTGTAGGAAATTTAGAGCCTCTCTGTTGTTACATTATCACTGACTAGAGACCTCCAATGCCAAGGAATTTAAAACACACACTGAGGGGATCTGTTCCATTGTGGAATAGTTGTCATTGTTAGGAATCTTGTTCATATTTAGGGCTGAGCATTTCCATTTTGTGTGACAGCCACCCAAAGACTTTAAGGCATCTAGAAAGTCCTCCCTGGGCGCCTCAGGCGGGGTGAGCAGTTTCCCTGGGGACTCCTTGCATGAGGGCACCTGATGACTGTCTGAATGACCTGTGTAGAACCCAGCATTGGGAAAAGAATCATGATCTGACCAGAATTGCTTCTAGTAGAATATGAAGTAGTGATTTTTGAAAAGTCAGAGTGACTACAAGCTGAGTGGGAAGTTTAGCTAGGGAGCCATAAGAAGTATTTCTTTGAGACAGGTCTTAAAACACACAGCATTTTCCCCATGCACGTGCCTTGTTGCTGAAAGATAAAAAACAAAACAAAAACCCAAGGGACAATTGTATGCCGCTGATTATTTTTAATGATTTTTTGCTATGGTTTGACCACAGCATTAAGAACAAGCAGAAAAATCTGATTTCATAACTAACAAACAGCACTGAGAGCAACATCTTTCTTTAAAAGTATTGCAATTACAGACCTTAGGTCTAAGAACTACATCACCATTGCTCAGGTAAAAGAGGCAGATACGTGACAGGTGGAAATCTTTTTCTGTATATAACTGGGAATTATGTTGAAAAGTAAGCACAAATGTTTGTTAAAAAAGATTTTAATGACTTTTGATTATCATAGCTCACAACCAACTATTGAAAAGTTCAAATACAGTTGTACTTTTTTAGTAGATTGCTTTATAATAAAAATTAAATGAACTAAATGCTGTGAATAGTATTGTACATATTTTAAAATAGCCTTAAACTAGACAAGTATACAATTAGCATGATTTTTGAAAGCTATGAAATGAAAAATAGCAACATACCAACAAGCACATTAAAATGAACCAGTATCATTAACAGTAAAGTTTAAACCTCAATTCGTCCTGTAGAAAGGAAGCAATGATGTGGTAACAAATTTTAGTACCTCTGAGTCTAGAACATTCTCATGCTCAACAGTTCTCCCACAAGGTTGAACCTGGCGGGTGGGAGCTTTGTTTCTGACAACAATGAGCCTCAGTTCTTAATGCTGAATCCCAAGGGGTGCACCCTACAGTATATGATGGAACCAACACATGGGTCTAGACACGCAGGATCCACAACAACAAGAGTGTCAACTTTTCACGGCTCTTTCAAACATACTAAGGGCTGACTTTTAATCCATTCAGCATTAAGAGTTGCATTGGAGAGTCAATTTCAGTTTAAGGATAATCGGTCATTTGTTTCCTGGATGTTAGGGGTATGATTATATTGTGATTTTCAAAGTCAGAACATACACCATGGAGCAAACAAAAACTTTGGAATTTATTAGACTCTACTCTGGTGGCAGAATAAGCTGATAATATGGGTCAGATGGGCAAAATTCCGCGAACTGCTCTTATGGACAACACTCGAAAGGATGCCCACACCCAAGATTCAACCGTGGTTTTAATGAACACGGTGTTATAAACTTTTCTTGTTCTTTTGTTTTAAAATTAGGGTATTATTTGAAGATAAATGCAGAGGTCACAATCAGACACTAAAAACTAAGCTGGAAGAGAGATGTAACAATATACAATTCAAAACGTAATTTCTAACTGATGGCAAAACCGAGTTTGCTTTTTGGGTCAGGATTACGATGGGACATGAATGGGAATGGATGAGAGGTCCTTCACTTGGCTGGCTGACAGCCAAGTCTCTTCTAGTGCTAACCCATAACTAAACACTTTTTCTAAGAACAGGGTGTTCTTGTAAGTGGATTTGTTTTTCCTGAGATATTCTTTCCCTACAATCTCTACTGTTACTTCATTGGCTCCACAGCTTCAGTTTGTAAAAGAAAAAGGCACAGAGAGACTTGGACACAGACGGTCACAGATGCCTCTGGAGCTGAACAAAGTCCTCTGCTGCAGGCTGATTTACTTATTCCTCTGACACAGTTTCTGCAATATTAACAACAAAAATGTGCACTTTTCACTGAGGCCTGACACCTTCGTGATGCTACAGCAGGAGATAGATGCAGGAGATTATAAAGCAAGTTGAAAAACAACATTTTTCTGACTCAAATATAACTAACACTGGTCCAGCTGAGCATTACTAAAATGATTAAAATAAGAAGCGTCTAGTGGCAACCAAAAAGCTGTGGGATTTTTAAAAAAGTATTTTCTTTAAAGTGTTTTCACAGCAAAGATGCAACTTTCCATTGCTATATATACGCTGGTCATAAACTGTTGCTTGTTTGTTCACACTTCTTTCTCTTCTGTTATAATATCGATATTTAATAGGAAAATAAACTACATAGACTTTAATCTGTATGCATCCATTTGCAAATTTCCTTACAAAAGAGGACGAAGCACATAGGCATTCACAAATTCTATGCCATTTCTGTTAAAATTGGTATCATCTATACATTATATTACAGTATTAACAACTTTTTGTTCTACCCATTGGGTAGGATATGTGCATAATATATTCAACTTATATACAGCACCTTACAAATAAAAACATAAGAAAAGACAGACAACTGAAAAAAGCACCATTTTAAGTGAGGCACAACAAAGGTGGGAGCATCAAGTGCAGGAGGGGGCGGCTTGGTTCCTATATCTGCTGAACTCAGAACATGAGGCACCTTAGTTGCTGAAAAACTGACATGCAGATCTCTGACATGATAGGGGTATATCTACATATATATAATGTGCACGGATAGTGTATATATAATCTCTATAGCTCTAACCCTCTCCCGCATTACACAAAAACAAGGACACGCGGAGGGAAGAAAGAAAAGGATGAAGGAAGACATTGCTTTTTTAGCAAGATATTCCTACACTCAGACAGCAGCTTCCTAATGCATCCAGTTTGGGAAGCAGCAGCAGCAGCAGCAGCAGCAGCAGCAAATGACTGTCTGACCCTGGCAGTAACATAAACTTGAACTCGGCAAAGGACACAGCGTGCTGGCTAATAAAGAATGCTGAAATCTCGGTTCCTAAAAAATATAGACCACTGCAAGGCTGAGTGCTTTCCATTGTCTGTTCACATCTCTGTGATCTGTGGAGGTGCTGGCAGCTGGCGGTGGTGGAAATGGTGAATGGTAAGCCACACAGCTGCTGAGAACTAGCATTTAGGATCTGGGCTGGAAGCAACATTTTTTAATTTGTGACTTTCCTCGCACCAAGAAGGGGAAGTTCTCCTTTTGCCCACCTGTCATTCAATTGTCCTTTCACCTCAGTAGGCCAAGCATGCGGCATTCTCGGTCAGTGTGAGCAGGAGAGCAAAGGGCAGGCTGTGGGGCGTGTTCGTGGCATGAAGGCTGGGCTCCAAGCACTGGCTTTAATCACTTAAGCAAGCAACGCAAAAGTTAACAGAAACCAAGTATCTTTCCCAGTATTTTCTTTCATACACTGCTGAGCTTTGGAAAATTTTTAAAAAATGAATGGTACACAAAGTTAATGTTGCCATTCTAAGTAGCAAAATTCAATAAACGAGCAGTGCAGCAAGCCCCGAGATGGGGGCGCATCCAGTCATGGCTGCGTGGGGGGCCGGGCTCCCTGCGCCCACAGCAGAATGTCTCTGAGCCTGCCAGTGACCAATGCCATGAGCCGGTCCTTCTTTGAGGGAGGGCTTGGGACTGGGTGCTGTGTGTCTTTGTAGTAGCAACCAGTATCTGGCCTGAGGACATATTTGAAGTGCTCTGCACCAGAGCCTTCCTAAAAAGAAGAGCTGCTGGATGGAAGATAGAGGATGGCCCCTGTCAGAGACGGGAACTGTTGGTTGAGAGAGGAAGGCAGGGATTTGAATGGATTCTTCTAGGTCAGAGAAGCTTTCAAAAAGTGCTTCCTTTTGAGCCTTTCTCATTCTCATGAAGATGAAATAAAGGTGAAAGAGATCAAATGGAGATACGTAGAAGTTCAAGAAGTCCTCGCCTGGGTACAAAATTCCTCTGCTGGTGTCAGGAGGCCTCCCCCATTTACTGTTGGCCCCTATTTCCTGCCTCTTAAGTAAGTTTGAGCCAAAATTAGTGAATGGAAATGCAGTCCTCACGATAAATCTTTTAAAAATTCTCTCTCTTCTGCTCTCTTGGGATTTCTTGTGGCTTGGGTGTGTGTCCATGTGTTTGTGTGATGGGGAGGATGAGGACATGCTTGTCAAGCTTCTGTATTAGTAAATTTTGGACACCAAAAATAGATCAACTATTGAAATATGTAATTTGCTTCATGAAATCTCTTTTCCATTAAGGATTGCGTCAGTATTTAAAAACAATGCTAGAGTTTCTGAAAAAGCAAATGTATGCTGGAAGATTGTGTTCTTATAGATGGGATTCAAGATGCCTTGGGTCTCCTACACCTGGAACAAGGGACAACAGTCAGCAGTATGCCCAGGAGTGTCCATTCCCACCAAATGTTCTTCCTAACAATGCAATCCACACTTTGCTGGAATAATCTAAGATTATAAACCTATCATTGATTGCCTAAATCACTGGTTACTAAACTGGACCCATGGGTTCTATAAGCTAAAAAAAGTGTTCTTGAAAGAACAATAGGCCCCACTATGTAAGTGCATCTTCCCAATCGCTACTCTTTCAATGCCACGCTAGCCATGAGGCGACATGGTATGAACAGGTCAGCCACAACCTTCAAAAGAGCTACTATCTAAATCACCTTTTCCTTGTGCTGAAGGGAAACTGACTACCAATTCATGTTATGACCTTGGCCTTTAAACTAATTCATTACAGAGCCCCAGCCTCGAAGACTTTTCAAAGTCATGGTTTGATATGTATGTGTCTTTAACTATTTAACAAAGGCAATTCTCTAGGGTGGTTGAATGGGAGGAGCCTCTTTCTTGAAAGATGATTAAAGGTATCTGAATTACATAATTATCTCACCAATACTGTGGACATGTGCAAAACATTCATATACTCGCAGTTACTAAGGAATTCACAAGTCTCTGCTCTGAGCCCCTTCTTGGGGCAGGTAGAGAAGTAAGGACTGTGAAGCCATTTGAGAGCTAGAGCTGTGGGGTGCATCTCCTGCTTCACCAAAACTGCACGTGAGAACTGGAACGGTGGAATCACTCACCTCGCCTCTGCATCTGCGGGCACACCTGACCAACAATCCACTGCAAGTCCCTGCCAGCAGGGCCCGATGGGAACACGGGCTCCTCATCTTTGCCTGACAGAGGAAGAGAGGCTAATCTGGAGAGCCAGTGAACCTTCAGGGCATCTCCAGGGTTGGGGAAGGTCCTCTCTGGCCCCAAGCCAATCTCTGCCCTGAGAGCTGGTTTCTCTCCAGCAGAGGCCTTCGAAGTGTCACTGGAACAAGACTGAATCCAGTCTCAGAACCTCCACTGTGACTCTCAACTGTATATACTTCCACACAGGGTTGTAAGCATGAGCTGACAACTGGTTCCCGTGTTTTTCCTCTCTCCTTTTAAGAGTTGGACTAGTTCTGTGGATGTTACTGTGTGCAAAGGATGAATGTAATGGAAATTCCAATGCTCAAAACAAACAAACAAAAACCAGTGACCTATCTACAGAGGTAAGAAGCAGAAGGGCACAGACCAGGATCAGACAACTCTTGGGGTTTGGAACAGTCTCTCCAGTTACAGCACAGAGCCACCGCACTGAGGGATCACCTTCGAGACCCACAGACAGACACAAACACACACACGCGGTTTTGGCTATAAAGCTGCATAGATGGGAGTCATGGAATCATCGTTCCAGCACATCTTGTTATGTGAAGAGGCCACAGAGGCCCACCCTCCACATGGCAGACTGTACTGCAGATAAGCCCTTCTCCACGCGCAGTGTCTGCTAAACGTGTTGGCTGCTGCTCTTATAAAAGCCAGTGCTTACATCTGCAGAAGAAAGTTATTTTTTTCATTGTATATAAGACTGAATATTTGTAAATATCAGGAATATTAAAACTAACAATATTTAAAATTAGTTTTCTAGTTGCATTTTAACTGCATGTTGTGCTTTTTACCCGGTGCTCTTCAGTCACTTGCCCCCTCCACTGTTCTCTGACTGTCCAGTTTTTGCCTTCAGTACAAAAGCTGGCCTGGGGAAGGGTTTGGTAGAATCCTGTGGGAATTTGGATAGGTTTTGAGCACTGCATTCCTTTAAGAATGCTATGCTAATACTAGTGAGATACAATAACCCACAATGGCTTATTACCACGATCAGCAACATGGCATTCTTCCGTCATTTCTAGGGGCTTCCAAAGCATAAGAAACCACCACCCACACCACTCCCACACAAAGTTCTGGGGAGGCTGGATGTGGGGTGGCTGCTGAGAGCCTCCTGTGAACTGAGCAGCCCTGCAGAACTGAACAAAGCTGTCGAGGAAAGGGGAGAGGCAATGGGAATATACTGAGGAGTCACATATTTCAACAGTATGCAGAATAACCACCTTGCATTTTAAACAATTTATTGCATAAAATAAGGTATGTATTTGAATATATTTCATGCTATAGTGAAAAAAATCTAAATTACTGAAGAAATTGCACTGCTGGAGGATGAGGGCAGCGCTGCAGGATACTGGATCCATAAATGCATGTGTTCATTTTCTCATAAACTATGCAGCCTAAGATTAGCAGAGTAACTCAAAATAACAAGTCAGAAATGCTGGAACTTAATCTTCCCTATCTTCCATCCAAAAGTCTCCAAAAGCTTCAGCGATGCACTGCCATTTGATGCAAACTCCTGCAACAATAATGACTTTTTTGATTTACGTAAGTTGGTAAAATGTTAGGCTACGTCCCCAAATATCTTTTCTTGGATGATTCTGGGGACCACTCCAGGATATTCCTTGGGCCTGATTACAATCCACAGGTGAAAAGACAACATACAGAACTTCACGTAAAACAGTTCCCTCGTAAATATTTTCAACATTAAGATAGTGCAACTTTTAAAACACATCATCACAACACAAAGGAGCTCCTTGCACTCATCTAACTTCTCCACTTTATACCTTGGCACACAAAACAGGAATTTTGATTCATATTTTTAAAACAAAATAAAAGTTCCACACCTTAGGAGAAAAAGCGAACTGGCTGGTTCTTCCCCACAATAATATATAATAATGCTTCCTTCTTTATTCAGTTAATTATAAAACAGGCCATTCTGGCCTCATTTATCTGCAAAGTCTCCTTTCACAATTAAATAAATCAAATACCTCTGTGGGTTTTATTTCATGATATCTTCAAAGCATCCCTTTCTCTGTTTTCCCCTGCCCACACCCCCATCCCAACCCCTGTCCCCAAATAAACACTGTTTGCGGTCAGACCAGATGGAAGTTTGTATCATTTCAGTCTAGTTTGCATGCAATTCCCCTAAAAGGAATCAGAAACAAAGACCGTGTTTGCTCATTTGGTTTTACTTATTTGTACCATGTGAAACTGAACAACACTGTGCGCAGGAGGGGCCCAGAGGCCGCTTCCCTCCTTGGTTTCTTTCTCCAGCTGAAGTGCACGTTGGAGGAAATCAGACCAGGTTCCCAGGCTTCCTATCTTTGCCTTTGATGGGTACTATTGTGCTCTCTGCATTGTTCTGCTGAAACTGCAGTCTGCTGCCCCTGTGTGCGTTGCTGCGCTGGTGATGGAGGAAAGAGGCGCCTGGGTGGTGGCCCATCACCTCGCTGTATGTGGGAGGCGGCCCCTCCATCCTCCCGTTACTGCTGCAGGTGCTTGCACTGATGCCCGAGTTGCTGCTGGGTGGGCACGGGCCCCCGCTATACATAGCAATGTCTATCAAATCACTGTCAAATATGGTTCGGTTGGGTGGGGCCCTCACGGACTCTCGGTTGAGTTCCATCTGCTGTTCAGGGTCCCGGAGCTGCAGGGTGCAGGGCCCCTGGTAAGGAGGTGGCTCTTCACCGTCGGACAGGGAGATGGTGGGAGGAAGATCAATCTCGTGCTGCACATAGGGGTAGGTGGGCTGGAAGCGGCTGAAGCGATCCCTCTGGATGAAGGACGGCGCTGTGAACCTGTCCCTGGACCGCGGGGCATGCATGATCTAGAAGGAAAAGAGGAGAGGCTTGAAGATGGTTTGGGCACAATGATGACCATAAATGTGTCAGAATCAAGGAAAGTCATGCTTGGTCTGTGTTCCTACCAGTTTGAACACCATCTCCCAGGAAAAAACAAACAAAAACCAAAAAACAAACAAACAAACAAACAAAAAAAAAACAGGAAAATCCAATTCCAGAAAAAAAGTGTACTTTTCTGATTCCTTATGACAGACCACTCACCTTGCCAAATCCCAGCGCATCCAGGAGGGCTGAGCAATGGAGAGCTGTGGGTAATGGAAAGCTTGGGCTCCTGGGAGTTACTGTGCGTGCTACGTGTGCATTTTCCCCTTGGAAACAGAACACACTAGGAACTCCAAGAGTCACAGGGCGAAGAGCACTGTGGCTTGCACTCCAGTGACCTCGTCCAGGCCTCGGCTTCTCTATAACTTACGAGGACAGGACAGGGCTACCTGCTTTCTCAGGTCCCTGCCAGCTCTAGAACCTAGAACCTATGATTCAGAAAAGTAAGGAGGGGCTCTGAGTTTTTATTTTTATTTAATTTTTTATCTTAATTTTTTTTTTTTTTTTTTTTTTTTTTTTGAGACAGGCTCTGGCTCTGCCACCCAGGCTGGAGTGCAGTGGCGCCATCTTGGCTTATTGCAACCTCAACCTTCTGGGCTCAAGTGATTCTCCCACCTCAACCTCCTGAGTAGCTGGGACTACAGGTGCACACCAACATGCCTAGCTTTTTTTTTTCTTTTTTGAGATGGGGTTTTGTCATTGCATAGGCTTGTCTTGAACTCCTGAGCTTAAGTGACCCACCCACCTCGGCTTCCTAAAGTGCTAGGATTACATGAGCTACTGTGCCGGCCAGGACTCTGAGTAAGCAGAAGTTATAACTTCACACAGTGGTACGTGGAGCAGATACAAAGCATTGGGTCGATTTATTAATTACTTAGAGAAGATTATTGCCCTACCAATTACTTTTTAACAAACCCCCCAAAACGACTGTTTTTTCTTTGTGGCTCCTGGACTTTTCCAGTTATTTGGAATCTGAATAAAAGTTTCCTGTAGTTATTTTTAGTCACTGACATGAAAAATGTTTTTTACTCAAGTAAATATGATTATCGTAATTTATTTTTTCAAAATGAATCCAGGTAGTACATTTCTTACAAACTCTTCTCATTTGTTCCACCATCCCAGTTTCTTCTAGGAGATGGCTCTTTTATATACGTATATATACACACACACGCATATATGCATAGATGTGTATGTGTGTGTATACATATATGTGTATATACATGCATTTAATATACACACATATCTACACACATACATAGAGATATTAATTTCTCTCACACCATTATTTCTAACTTAAAGGCAAAAAAATGTTATTTTAAAATCCACATTATTACACTTCGAGATGTGGGAATGAATCAATGCTATGATATTTATAAACTAGGCCCACACTTGCCCAGGCACATTAGTAGAAGCTTATGGGATCATGTAAAGATAAGTGATTCTCAAATTGTTTTAGATAAGGAGCTTTAGACTAGCAGGAATAATCGCTGGAAGATTCTAGGGGAAGTCCCCTCCCGCTTTTGACCAAAGTTCTAGGCAATGCCTTCCTCCAAAAGTGTCAGCCCACGTGGTGAGGCCCCCTCCCCTTCCACCCCACGTGGCAGCGACACGCCCCCTTCATCCCCCTCCTCCCCCCGCCCCCCCCCCGCCGTCCCCCGCAGCCCTCACCTCCTGGGGCCCCTTACCTCCGAGGCGCCCGGCCGAGGTGCGGCGCTGTCTGAAGGCCACAGGCACCCTTCCTGGCGGAGGGGAAGGGGAGGAGAGTGGGGAACAAGAAACAGAGGAAAATCATTAGCCCTGCAGCACCTAAAGACATGAACCACAACTTCTGGAAACGGGGATCTGCATAAAACGTGGAGCGAGGCCGGGCACCATGGCTCACGCCTGTAATCCCAGCACTTTAGGAGGCAGAGGCGGATGGATCACGAGGTCAGGAGTTCGAGACCAGCCTGGCCAACATGGTGAAACCCCATTTCTACTAAAAATACAAAAATTAGTTGGGCGTGGTGGCGGGTGCCTTTAATCCCAGCTACTCGGGAGGCTGAGGCAGGAGAATCGCTTGAACCCAGGGGGCGAGGGTTGCAGTGAGCCGAGATCTTGCCACTGCACTCCAGCCTGGGCGACAGAGTAAGACTCTGTATCGAAAAAACAAAAACAAAAAAACAAAAACCAAAAAACAGATAAATAAATTAAAAAACGTGGAGCGAGAAAGAGCCGGTCCCTTTTCAGACCTCTTGTCTACATGGAGGGCTGTGAACAAAAGGAAACATGGAAAAGTTGAACTCCTGGCCAGATTAGATTTGAAGTGGAATATGGCTCACTCTCTACACCTGTGTGCTTGAAATACATTCAAGATGACTGTCCAACCGCATTCAGTGGCCGCCCGACGAGGGCAGGCTGGGTTGAGAAAGCCCTGGCAGAGGTGGCCCAGGGCCCGCCCGTGCCCTGCCCAGCCTCCAGCAGAGGCGCAAGTCCGCGCTCGCAGTGGACGGCCCTTTCTGAGCCTGGGCTCAGGATCCCCCAGCGAGTGTCTTCTCCAGTCCCCTTATTCACAGGGCAATTGCAACTTCACATCTGGTGAGTTAGTATCTTTTTTCAAAAACGCTTGGCTAGATTGACAAGGTGACAGGCCAGCCACAGGCCTCAGCAAAGATTCTTTCCAAGGCCCCACGCGTGCTGGAAAAAAAAAGTACACGTGGTACCCTTTGTAGCCCAGAGTGTGGCTGTCAGCAGGGTCCGCGGGGCTGTCGGCCGTCACGGGATAGCGGGAACTCAGCGTGGAGGGGCCCGCGTTTGGGGAATTCTGAGTCTCCGATGGCCCCGGCGCCAGCAGCGAGGGACGTCGCGGACAGAAACACCGCGCCCTGCGTTCGTCCAACACGGCCCTTTCCTAAGATACTCGGGGACATCCTGGAATCAGTGGCAAACGTATACGGCGGTCTAGCTGTGCGGAGACGAAGGGTGGGCTCAGGGACCGCCTGTAACAGGACGGAAGGGCCCCGCCTGGCGGGCACAGACGAGAGCGGGGGTCCGGCGCCAGAGGGGCGGAAGTGGGAAGGGGGCGGGGGCGCTCCCACCGCCCAGGGCCCAGGCTCGGCCCGCAGGGGCGCTCCTCGCTCCGGGAGCCCAGTCAGCCGCAGCCAGGAAAGCCGCCGGGTCCATCTGCGGGGCACCGAGGGGCTGAGCGGTTCCTGAAAACGTAGTGACTGTCCCCAGTGGCCTTATTTCCCGAAAAACGAGCAAACCCGGCCAAGTGCCCACAGGAGCCCCCGTCCGGCCCGGCTGCGCCCCCGAGGCCCGGCCCTCGGCTGACCCAGCGCCCCGCTCCCCTCGCCGCACCCCACGCCGACAGGCGGCCGCGCCACCCCGGACAGGAAACCGCCCGAGGCGCGCCTGCTGCTTCTCTGGGCCGCCGCCTCTCTCCCTCACCCCGGTCCTCGGTCCCGCATCTCCCTCGCCCGCCGCAGGCCCCGGCGGCAGCAGAACAGGCGCACGCCCCTGTTTTGCAGCACTGAGTGTCTGGGCAGAGGTCGCTGCGCTAGGCGGCACCCGCTGCGGCTTCCCTGAATGCAAGGACTATCTTAACCTATCTAATCAATCGATGGATCCATCTCTCTCTGTCTAATCTGTTTCTCTTTATTCATTCATCCATCTAATCTATCCATCTATCCTTCTAATCTATCTCTATCCATTTGTCTCTGCCTATCCAACTTACCCATTCATCAAGCAATCTAGGCTATCTATCTAAATATCTGTATCTCTCTCTCTATCCATCCATCCATCCATCTATCTAATCCATCTATTGAGATGGGGATCTCGCTATGCTGCCCAAGCTGATCTTGAACTCCTGGGCTCAAGTGATCTTGCCTCAGCCTGCTAAAGTGCTGAAATCACCATGCCCAGCTAAAGGACTCTCTTCCTCTCTGGGAAATTCACAGTACCCATAACTAAGAATTGTTGCTGTTGACATCTCATCAGACTTGTCTCATCTTTTCCTCTATATGTGTACTTTAAAAAATTACACATGTAATACATGTATACATTCTCCCTCGTACCACACACAACCAAAGCCATTCTACAGTCCCGAATCCACCCATATCCTGGTGCTGCACCTCTGCACTGTCTTTTTAATAATGCATTTCCCAGACCTACGTGCATGACACATATTGTTTAATTTGTTAAATAAGTAACTAAATTCTTTCTTAAGGCCTGTGAACCCAGGTGCCCCTCTTCTCCGTTCCCTCTCTCTCTCATTGGCCTTATCCAGCCTGTCAGCAGGTCTTCTAACGCATCCCACCGTGAGTTCCTGAGGCCAGGAAAGGGGTGCAGAGGGTAACGCAGGGCATGCCTGCAGCCCTGGGGTCTCCTCCCGGCCACACCACCTTCCTCAGCCTTGCTGCCCGGGCCAAGCCAGCCCTGGACCTTTCCCAGGTCAGCCCACCAGTGTGGGTCCCATCTGCTCCTGTTGCTCAAAACAAGGGCACAATTGTTATCTATTCATTTTGCTTGCCAGGGTGGAAAAAGGTGTTCTGCCCTGAGGTTCTCAAAGCCTGAGAACCAAGCCTGGAGCAGGAGGAGAGTTGGCCACTGGTAGAGAGGAGTTCAGGCCATTCCTGCCTTGGGACATCTGTCAGACGGGATGGACTTTTCCTGCCTGGCTTTTGTTTTTTGCAGGAATAATGTAACAGCAAAATTAAAAATCCAAAATGGGAGGAAATGCATCTATAGTCCCATCATCCTAATACTTGAACGGATTTCTTTTTTTTTTTTTTTTTTTTTTTTGAGACGGAATCTCGCTCTGTTGCCCAGGCTGGAGTGCAGTGGCGGGATCTCGGCTCACTGCAAGCTCCACCTCCTGGGTTCACGCCATTCTCCCACCTCAGCCTACCGAGTAGCTGGGACTACAGCCGCCCGCCACCACGCCCGACTAATTTTGTTTTTTTTGTATTGTTAGTAGAGACGGGGTTCCACCATGTTAGCCAGGATGGTCTCGATCTCCTGACCTTGTGATTCGCTCGCCTTGGCCTCCCAAAGTGCTGGGATTACAGGCATGAGCCACCGCACCTTGCCAATTTCTTTAAGTGCTTTTCTAATGCTTGTTCATTTGCATATATTAAATTTATACAGTTGTAACCATAATGTGGCCAGAGTTGTGTATTCTCTTCTTCACAGAGTATAACATAAGCACTAACTTTCCTCTACCACCACCAGTTTTTTCCAGCTTTATTGAGGTATAATAATATAACAAAAATTATGACTACATAATAATTTATTTAACTATTTACTGACAATTGCCCCCTGCCCCAATTTATTTACTTTTATAGGAAACTTTTTTCCCAGGCCTTTCACCCACACGGTACATGGGGCCATTATAACTACGACATGCTGTGGTGGAACAGCTTGAGACCAAAACCCGAGAATGCTGGCATTCCAGCTCTGTGCCCCAGGCTGCTACGCAGAAAACCCAGATGGGAAGACTGACTGGAGTTCTAGAAAGGCTGAATCCCAACCACCCCATACCATTAGCTGATGCTCACTCCACAGCCTTCTCTGGTCATTCCACCAAGGCTGTCACACGCTGACTGTTGGCAAGGTCACCGTCTTTAGCCCTTAAACCTCTCGTGCTGCTAGTGAAGCCTGCTGGCTCCTGCTCCATCTCTGTCAAACAAGGATTTGACTCTGTGACCAGTGTCCTCCAAGGGGCTTGTGCCAACTGAGAGAGTGCAGATAGTTGAGTACAAAGATGTGTCTCCCTTGTCTAGGTTGGGGGTCTCTTCACTCACCCTACATGCTACGGAAAACATTTTCAGGGAGAAGGGGGCTCACTACACAGCTGGCTTCTGCTCAGATGGCAGCATTCCCGCATCCTCATTATGGGGCCAATTTTAATCAACAATGAAGGCACTGATGTTCTCGGCTAATGCTTGCATTGTTGTATTACTCAAAATAAGCTGTGAAATAAGATAATACTTAAAGTAGTTCACAGAATTTTAAGCAATAGGAACAAAACTTTGTTAATAACTTCATATAGGCTGAAACGCATTCCCTGTCTTGTAGGCTATTTCCTTGTAAGAACAACCAAAAGGGAGGCAGCCATTCACCCAGCTGTTCATTCACGACCTCACTATACATGTACTGAATACTTCCTTGCAGTGGGTCTCAGTCCTCTTCCATTGCAAAATGTGAGCAGATGTGCACATGCCCAACAGATACTGGTGCTGCATGTCCCCAAGGGGTGGGAGACAGGGGCTCTGCACAGTTCCCAGGGCTCATGGAGTCACTCTAAACCCAAGAAACTCAACAAAGCATCCTAGAATGCCAGTGGGTTAGAGGGACATTACTCTAGGGATCACTTTGAATGAATTCCAGTTTACTTTTTAAGTTACATTACTCTCAAATCACTCATGTTTGACCATTATAAGGACCAGCTCCTTGAGACCCACATCACACTGAGCAGGACTTATCAGGGGCTGTTATACCTGCCCCAGGATGCTTACGAGAGGGCACCTGCTCTGGGGGCACACAGATCTGGCAGCAGCTTTCAGAGGCCTCTTGTATGTGCACTGCCTTGCAAGCATGTTTTTATTCTCTTACTTTCTCCCTGGAATGAAGGCACTAACAAAAAAGGTAACAAGAATTACCTGATGACAATTTAATATTACACAGATGGAGGCTACCACTATCAGCATAGGTATGTATCTGTAAGGGTAAGAAGTCTCTGAGGCAGGTAGCCATTGCATAGGCTAGAATTCTGGCCATGTTTTTCATTTTTAAATTTAAAACATTTTTATTTATTATTTTTTAAGAGACAAAGTCTATGTTGCCCAGGCTGGAGAGCAGCACATTTTCATAAATGTGCTCATAGCATTGAACTCCTGGCCTCAAACCATCCTCCCACCTCAGCCTCCCAGATAGCTGGGACTACAGGTGTGTGCCACCGAGCTCAGCTTCTGCCACTTTCCAAACTGTGATCTCAGGCAGCTCATTTAGTTTCTCCCAGCCTCAGTTTCCTTATTTGTAAAAAGAGGTTTTCATGAGGCTCAAATACCATTTATGAGAATTCCTTAGCACAGTGCCTTAAATAAGCTTCAGCAAACGGTAGCTCTTCTCATCACAGGTAATGGTTACTTGCTGTTGTTATGCACAGTTAAAGGGGGATAAATTTCCATTATCTCTCTCTTTTTTTGTTGTTTTTGTTTTTTGTTGAGACGGAGTCTTGCTCTGTTGCCCAGGCTGGAGTGCAGTGGCATGATCTTGGCTCACTGCAACCTCCGCCTCCCGGGTTCAAGCGATTCTCCTGCCTCAGCCTCCTGAGTAGCTGGGACTACAGGCATGCACCACCACGCCCGGCTAATTTTTGTATTTTTAGTAGAGACAGGGTTTCACTATGTTGGCAAGGTTGGTCTCGAACTCCTGACCTCAAGTGATTCACCCCAGCCCTCGGCCTCCCAAAGTGCTGGGATTACAGGCGTGAGCCACCGCACCCAGCCTAATTTCCATTAACTCTTTTAAGATATTCCTTTAAAGACAACAAGTTCATTGACATTTCCTTATTATTTTTTTAAGCCGTATTCCAAAGGTGGTGTTGTGAATGGAAAGGCTGAGGAATGGGGGCAGCTTAAGCAATGTTGTGTTAATTCCAGATTTCTTCAGGAGCTTTCTCCTAAGGTTGGGTGCTGCATTAACCAAGAGTCTCCTCACAGGCAAGTTCTTCTCTGGCTCTGGCTACTTGGTTTCACTAGAACCCCAGGTGCTACACAGACCAACGGCCCGCCACTGCATAAAGACTATCTGTGCTCTTAAAACTTTAGCTCAGCATGGCAATCAGCTGCCCACCGAGGCAGTCACCATGACTACAAACCTCAGCAGAGATTATCTGTACCATGCGCTGTTTTCTTGATGTCATGAGGTCACACAGGGAGGCAGTGGATGGGGTAAAAAAAAAAAACAAAAAAACTTTAGGCTAGGCGTGGTGGCTCATGCCTGTAATCCCAGAATTTTGCGAGGCTAAGGTGAGTGGATCACCTGAGGTCAGGAGTTGAAGACCAGTCTGGCCAATATGGTAAAACCCTGTCTCTATTGAAAATACAAAAATTAGCCGGGTATAGGGGTGGGTGCCTGTAATCCCAGCTACTCGGGAGGCTGAGGCAGGAGAATCACTTAAACCCAGGAGGCAGAGGTTGCAGTGAGCCGAGGTCATGCCACTGTACTTCAGCCTGGGCGACAAGAGCGAGACTCCATCTCGAAAAAAAAAAAATTGCTGGGTGCGGTAGTTCATGCTTATAATCCTGGCATTTTGGGAGGCCAAGGCAGGCAGATCACCTGAGGTCAGGAGTTCAAGACCAGCCTGGCCAACATGGTGAAAAACTGAATCTACTAAAAATACAAAAAAAATTTAGCTGGGCACGGTGGTGCATGCCTGCAATCCCAGCTACCCAGGAGGCTGAGGCAGGAGAATTGTTTGAACCTGGGAGGCGGAGGTTGTAGTGAGCAGAGATCATGCCACTGCACTCCAGCCTGGGCAACAGAGCAAGACTCCATCTCAAAACAAAAACAACTTTATAACATTCATCTTTGTGAAAAGTTTTTATTTTCCTTTGGGCTTTTTTTTTTTTTCTAAAACGAAATCTGTATTGTGAACGAATACAGTGGACCATTGAACAACATGTGTTTAAACCTGGCTGTTCCACTAAAACACAGATTTTTTTCAACCCAATGTGTATTCATGAGATGGAAAAGCCTCTCATACGGAGGGGCCGACCTTTTTGGTCCACGGGTTCGCAGGACAGACTGCAGGACTTGAGCATGCTGGGACTGTGGTGAGGTCCTAGAACCAATGCCCCGAGGGTACCAAGGGAGAGCTGGGCCTTGCTGTTTGTCATTCTCCTGCGAGTGTAGTCACTGTCAGACAATCACTCCTGTTTGAACATCACTGAGTAGGATGAGAACATTTTTCTCTGGGGTCTATAAGGCTGTGGGCGGGGTTTTGACAGCAGCAAACATGCCAAAGGCAGAGGCTTTCCTGAGACAGTCCCTAGCCGACATCCACAGAAGGCACAATCACACACACACACACACGTGGGCATAGCTGTCTTCTCTGCCATGTACACTTGGAATTATAACGTTAGTCTAGTGTTCTGGCCTCTCTGGCTTGGCCCTGGAAGTTGCCCCCATGGGCGTCTCCGGACAGCATGGCTGCCCAGACCCAGGGACCACCCTGAGGGGCTGGCTGGTCAAATGACTCTACTGAATCCAGACTTTTTATTCCTACATCTATAGAAAAGGGACGCAGAATGGTTCCAAATCTTGCAGGCTTGAGGACAGCCATTTTCAGACTCCTTTACACTTGAGCAATCTGTTTCATATTTTCTTCCTTCTGAATGGTCAGTGAACAGCCAAACTAACAGGAAAACTCCCCACAAATTCAATCTGCTTGACACCAAAACATTTGCATTAAAGAGAAAAAATATCACCGGATCTTCCAAATGATTGTCTTTATGGTGCTGAAAATCAAGATGTGTTATTTGCAGATCTGGAGCACAGTGACTGAATTTTTTTCCTTTTACATCAGACCATTTAGCACTTTTTTGGAGGGAGATGGGAAATACTCCAATGTTATGGTATTTGGAGGTGGAATCTTTGCTAGGTAATTAGGTAATGAGGGTGGAGTCCTCATGAATGGGACCAGTACCCTTACAAGAAGAGGCTGGAGGCTAGCAAGCTCTTTCCACAAGAGAAGGTGGCAGTCTGCCACCGGGAAGAGTGGCCTCATCCGAACCCAACTGTGCTGGCACTGTGGTCTCTCATGTCTGACCTCCAGAATGAGAAATCAGTGTTTGCTGTTTATAAGCCACCCGGTCGACGGTACTTTGTTCTAGCAGTCAAACTAAGGCTGAATTTTAAAGTTTTAGCTCTTATGTTTATATTTTTGTCCATTTGAGTTAATTTTTGAGTATGTTATAAGGTCCAATGTCATTCTTTTGCATGTGGCTATCCAGGTTCCCCATCACCACTCTGAAAAGGCTGTCCTTTCCCCATTGAATGGCTTCAGCATCCTTTCTGAAAATTACTTGACCATATATTTGAGGGTTTATCTCTGGACTCTCTGTTCTATTCCATTGGTCTATATATTTGTCTATATCCCAGCACCACACTGTTTTGATTACTACAGCTTTGTGGTTAAGTTTTGAAATCAGGAATTGTGAGACCTTTAACTTTCCAAATCTTTTTTTTTTTTTTGAGATTACTGTGGATATTTAGGGTCCCTTGAGATAATATACAAACTTTAGGATGGATTATTTTTCCTGTTTCTGCAAAAAGCCTCATTGGGATTTCAAAAGTGATTACACTGAAGTCTGTACACTGCTTTCAGTAGTACTAACATCTTAAAAGTAGTTAAGTCTTCCAATTCATGAATACAAGGTATCTTTCCATTTATTTGTATCTTCTTCCATTTCTTTCAGCAATGATTTCTATTGCTCAGTGCACGAGTCTTTCACCTCCTTGGGTAAGTATATTTCTAAGTATTCTGTTCTTTTTGATGCTATTGAAAATGGAATTTTCTTAATTTCCTTACCGAATTGTTCATTGTACATGAAAATAAATGCAACTATTTTTGCATGTTGATTCTGTATCCTGCTACTTTGCCAAATTCATTAGTTCTGACACTTTTTGGGTTATTTTTTAAATAGAATCTTTAGGGTTTTTACACATAAGGTCATGTCATCTTCTAACAGAGATACTTTTAATTCTTCCTTTCCACTTGGAATGTCTTTTCTTTTTCTTGCCTAATTGCTCTGGCTAGAACTTCTAATTAATACTATGTTGAACAGAAGTAGTGAAAGCAGGCATCTTTGTCTTGTTCCTGGTCTTAGAGGAAAAGCTTTCAGTCTTTCACCATTAAGTATGATGTAAGCTGTGGGGTTTTCATAGATAGCCTTTATGATGTTGAAGTAGCTTCCTTCCATCCTACTTTGTTGAGTGTTTCTATCATGAAAGGATATTGAATTTCATCAAATACTGATGGCAGTGGTGGCCCATCTGGAGCAGCTGCTGCAAAGATGCTGGCTGCAGCAGGGGAGGCATGGCCAGGGCTGTGTGCTCCACAGAGCTGGTGAGAGCCAGGAACAGGTGGGAGCCATGCCCTCTTCTGAGTTGGTGGGGCAGGAGCCCTGCCCTCCTGGGTGCAGCTGCAGTCACAAAGCTGCAGCTGCAGACCCAGGCATCCCTGTGCTCTCAGGGGCCTAGTGAAGTCCTCTACCCCTGCAGGCTCAGAAGTGCCTGCTCCTGCTGCCTGGCCTCTCCCTGCTCCTGGTGCCTGCTCCAATTTTGGAGCAAAGTTGAGGCTGAGCCTGGGCACTGTCACAATTCGGCCAGGTGTGTGTCTGCTCGGGGCAGTGCTGATATGCCAGGCCCCTGCCACCTCAGCCCCCTCTGGACTTTGGGTGCTGATGAGCATTGGTGGGAGGCTGAGGCAGGGGTGGGCTGGGGGTGGCTTGGGGTGGGCCTGCAGGTGTCCCTTGACACCAACAGCCTGGGCGCCATGTACATGACTGATGGCAGCAGGAGGCAGATGGCTCCTGGGCAAAAAGGGGCAGGTCCCTGCTGAAGCCCCACCTTCAAGCCAGGGATGGCCTAAAGCATGGGGGCCAAGCTGTCAGTTCTGAGTGGAGTCCACAGACCAGAGTAAGAACTTAGGATGCTTTTTCTGGGCCTGTCTGTGGCCATCCATGGACCAATCAGCACGTACTTCCTCCCTTTTGAGCTCATTAAAAATCCTGGATTCAGTTCGACTTGAACAGACGTCGGATCAACCTGCCTGTGGATAGGAGTTACTCACTGCAGGTCTCCTCTCCACTGACAGCTAGACACTTATTGGCATGACCTGCCTGAGGAAAGGAGCTACCCATTGCCAGACAGACATCGGGATGACCTGCCTGGGGAAAGGAGCTACCCACTGTGGGTCTCCTCTCTGCTCTGAGCTGGACAGACATCGGGATGACCTGCCTACAGAAAGGGGCTATCCAGTCTAGGTCCCTGAGAGCTGTTCTGTTGCTCAGTGAAGCTTCTCTCCACCTTGTCACCCACCAGTTGTCCATGTACCTCATTCTTCTTGGATGTGGGACAAGAACTTGGGACCTGCCGAATGGTGGGACTAAAAGAGCTGTAACATAAACAGGGCTGAAACATGCCCCTCCACTCACCACACTGTGGGTGACAAGAAGGAAAGAAGAGCTGTGGCCCTTTGGGCAGCCCAGACCTAGGGTTCTCCTAGCCAGGGTTGTGACACCATCTTTGGGACTCTGCAGTTCCTGGTGTCTCCAAGCTTCCGGGTACCATCACGTTCCCCTCATCCAGATGCAAGTGCCTGCTGTGGATGCTGCATGCGGTATATCTGGTCCAGCTGCAGCCTTGCACAGAGCAAGCACCTGTCCAGCACCTGGAGCTGCCTGCCCTGCCGCAGCAACCAGCGCGCCTGGCTGTGCACAGTGGCTGGACCTTGCACTCACTTGCTCACACACCCCTCACCACTCCGTGCCTGGCTTGCCCTTGGCAGGTGTGGGATCTGGGCCAGTAATGTGAGCTGAGTGCAGCCTGCCAGGGTAAGTGGGCAGGATGAGCCCAGTGGGCACAAGCAATACTCAGGCAGAAGGCACCACCAGCCACAAAGGTTTCTGACCGGCAAAGTGACACCCTAAGGATACTGTGACAATACTATTTCTGCATCAACTGAGATGATTATGGGACAAGAACTTGGGACCTGCCGAATGAATTTCGGGACCCCCAACTTCATTCTGTTAATGTAGTGTATGACACTGACTGAATTTCATGTATGGAACCATCCTTGCCTTCTGGGAATAAATCCCCCACTCAGTGATGATGTATAATGCTTTTACTTTTTTAAATTTAATTTTTATTTAGTATTATTATTATTTTTGAGACAAAGTCTTGCTCTGTCTTCCAGGCTGGAGTACAGTGGCACGATCTCAGGTCACTGCAACCTCCGCCTCCCAGGGTCAAGGGATTCTTCTGCCTCAGCCTCCAGAGTAGTTGGGATTGCAGGCGTGTGCCACCATGCCTGGTTAATTTTCGTATTTTTAGTAGTGACAGGTTTCACCATGTTGGCCAGGCTGGTCTAGAACTCTTGACCTCAAGTAATCTGCCTCCCTTAGCCTCCCAAAGTGCTGGAATTACAGGTGTGAGTCACTGTGCCCAGCCAGTATAACCCTTTTAATATACTGCTGAATTTAGTTTGCTAGTATTTTGTTGAGGACTTTTGCATCAATATCTATAAGAAATATTAGTCTATGGTTATCTTTTTCTGTTGTGTCTTTGTCTGACTTTGGTATCAGGAATGCTGGCCTCATCTCATAATGAGTTAGGAAGTGTTCCCACCTCTTGAAATTTCTAGAAGTTTAAGAAGGATTGATGTCAATTCTTTAAATGTTTGGTAGAATTTACCACTGAAGCCATGTGGTCTAGGTTGGAGATTTTAGACTATTGATTCGATCTCCTTACTAGCTATAGATCTATGAAGATTTTCTATTTCTTCATGATTCAGTCTTGGTAGGCTGTTTCTAATATTTTTTCCATTTCATCTAGGTTATCCAACTGGTTTGAATACAATTGTTCGTAGCACTATTTTATAATCCTTTTCATTTCTGTATTTTTTGGATCATTTTTCTTCCAACCAATAAATTTCATATTATTAAAGGACAGTCATCTGCAGCCATGACTTACTGAGGGTTCCCTTGTGCTGCACCATGGGCTGTAGCCTGCTGCCATGCGTCCATGTGTGCAAGGCACACCACGCCCTGAACCCTCCTGGGCTTATGCTCTCAGCTACACTCTCCTTTCCACACACACACAGAGGACCCCAGGAATGATCAGATGTGGGGACTGGAAACAACAGGGAGAGCACTGAACACAGTGTTTTCCAGCATGTGCTTTGCAACCTCTTAGAGAGCTGGAAAATCCATTTAAGTGGGTCACAGCCAGCATTCCAAAACTGAAACAGAATAGAAATGATCTGAGCACACTGTAAGTATTGTTTTGTAAAACCTCTGCCTTAATTGCATTATAGGAGGCTTTTGTGTTGTGATATAAAATGTATTTCTTACTGTTCTTCATGGCTAAATATAGATGAAGCCAGTTATCCCTCATTTTAGATGGGGGGAAACTGAGGACAGAGGGCATATTCCTCTCTAGGCGCCTCGGTCAGTCTGCAGTAAAGCAAGACTACTGCTGGGTATTTTGATTCTACCCAAGGGCTAACCTCCCAGTGAATGAATGTATTTTATGGCCTCAAATAGTTGGAAATCTATTTTTCCCCTGTTCCACAGTGAGAATTTCAAAGAAGAGGTGAAACTGATCTTTGGATATTCAGCAACACCTTTGCCTTCTGATAAAATCAATTTTCCCTGTTTTCTCCCTTTTTTTCATGCAGCCTCTCCACCATCCTGATATTTTATCACTATCGTCCTTTCCACTCTAGATGGCAGTCACAGCCTGGATGTGAGGCCAGTACCCCTGGCTGTCAGAGACTGCACCTCCCCCTTTCTTCCTCCTGGGGAATCCATCATCAGACTTCTCAGATTCAAGATCCCCCAACTCTGCTCAATCTAGGGCACATCCCTTAAGAGAAAAGACAAATCATCTAGGAAGGTCTGCTGGGAAGAAAAGGAAGGGAATCCTTTCTATTTCTGGGACAATGCAATGGGCTAGCGGGGAAAAGCAATATGAGGTGCCTCTCCCAGCTTGGTGCTGGGGTTAGTGAGCAATCAGACTTCAAGAGGAATCAGCCTGGGAATGAGAAAGTTCCAGGCGGCAGGAAAATGTGGAACCACACAAGATCCAGGCAGGCGTCATCCTGATCTCAGCCCCAGTTGCCTTGTTTCACATGTGAGAAGAAGTCAGGGCTCAGAGGGGATTTTCTGTGACCTTCACCCAAGGTCACAGAGCTGCTGGGGCTTCGCCAAGAGCCAGACCCCAGCCTGGTGAGCCTCCCCAACAAGAGCCACCCAGAGTTATGATCATTAAGATAATTTTTAATCTTCTTCTCTCTTTTATTTTTTTTTTCAGAACAAACCACACCAACTTTCAAGGACTAAGCAAAAAATAAACCAACAGATTTTACTATTAGATTATTAATGCTAATACCTTATATATTTAAAAGATTACTATAAATTTGTTGATAAAAATGTTCATACATTTTATTTAAAATTATTATTTTAACTACCATAGAAACCATGTTCATATGAATTACCCTGGGAGTCTATAGATGCCCAGAACATTACTGCCTTCAGCATCAGTTTACATGATCAGAGGATGTTTTGTAATTGCAAAGGTAATACATGAATGGATTCTTACCATAAAAGTTTTACTGCACAGACCAGGGTTCCTTTGTCCTTACTTCCTTCCCAGGCACAGCTGTCAGTTTTTTGTGGGTCCTTCCTGACCTTTCTCTACAGATCAGTTTGTAACTCGGACATCAATCTAACTAATTGAGTCGTGCTTGCCTTTGCACCAAAATTGTATCATTTGGTTTGATCACCTATATAATGAACAAGACTTAACTCTAAATGGATTTTGGCTGGTACCAAAAATCAAATGTATCCCCAAAGAGCAAATAGTTTTCCTATCTGGTCTTTGCAAAGGAAGATTTGCCACTGTGGAGAAGCTTTTACAAAACTTCCCTTGATTAAAAAAACAAACAAACAAATAGAAACAAACCAGTCAGGCGCAGTGGCTCAGGCCTGTAATCCCAGCACTTTGGGAGGCTGAAGTGGGAAGATCGCTTGAGCCAAGGAGTTCAAGACCAGCCTGGGCAACACAGTGAGACCTTGTCTCCACAAAAAATTTAAAACTTAGCCAGGCATGGTTGTGCGTGCCTATAGTCACAGCTACGCAGGAGGCTGAGGCAGGCAGATCAGTTGAGCCTAAATGTTCGAGGCTGCAGTGAGTTATGATCATGCCACTATACTCCAGCCTGCGCAACAAAGTGAGATCTTGTCACTTAAAAATAACCTCAAAACCTGAAGGTAATTCCCAAACGTTCTGAGCAGTGCCAACATCAGTAGAAGGACTATTTGAGACACTGTTGCTTTAAAGATAAGCATTGACTCTTCCAAAGCTCTGTCCACTGTGGTTCAGGTGGGAATCTGCGTGGACCTGGGGTCCAGCATCCTTATGCAGTTTCTGCCTGGCCGCTTGGCCTCCTGTTTCCCTTAATTGAAGGGAGATGTTCTCATTTTGAGGTGATGTGCAATTGTCTATCCTCTAATGCTTCAATCAGACATAGCAAATGGCAAAACCTTTCAAATGACCACCTGGGCAGCCTGATAATTTGAAGTCCTTGCTCACTCAGACAGACATGGTGCAGCCAACCCACCGGACCCTGAGCTCTTGGAAATGCAGTTTCCGTGAAATGCAGTAACGGAGAGTTGTCATCGGACAACCAACAAACACACACATCTGGTCTGTGGTGCAGCAGGGTCTGCCTTGCCTGCAGGGAAACTGTCCCCTGTGGTTCCTCCCCACAATGATGCCAGAGGAAGCCTGTTGCTCCTTTCTTTAGTCTGGAGTGTCAGAGACAGACCGACTACAACTCCATCAGTAAGCCCTTTAGTCCACTCCTTCAAGCCTTACTGAAAATCATTCCCTTCCATCGTTTTCCACATGCTTTTGTAAACATATGAGGTGGGCAGGAGTGAGAGCAGCAGGGCACAGTGAGCCGGCACTCCAGCCGCAGTGGGAATGAACAGTGGCGCTGAAACCCCTGCTCCCTGTGCCCTCCGAGGGATCCCAGGACACTGCCTGTGGGTTTCTCAAACACCCCTGAGCCTGGGGCCCACTTCAGAGCCTCTGTCTGCAGGGGAGGGTGGAGGGACACTGCCCAGGTAGAGAAAGGCACTCGCCACATATGGCACACCCAGAGGTCCCTTCGCCATGAGTTCCGAGCCCCAGCACAGCAGGCTCCTGGCTGTCAGACACCTGCCCAGGACCGTCTGCCCTCTGGCCACTGCTGCTCCCAAGGCCAGCAGAGAGGCTGCTGGTGCAGGGCCGAGCCTCAGAGAGCAGGGAGCCCATGGCTACCTCTGTCCCTCTGGCTACAGGCTTTAGTCACAGAGGAGGGCCTTGCCTGGGGAGATGACTGGACAGCAGTGGCCACGAGTGACCATGTCTGACTGGGCACAGGACACACAGTGCACTGTTGACCCAGACACATGTCTGAACTCTTAACCAGGCAGGAACAGTCTTTACTTCCACAAGGACCTTCTCACCCATTTTTCTGGGAACCAGTGGCCCTCTCAGTCTATCTTGGTCTTCAGCCTTGCAATAGAAGCCTGAGTGCAGAAGAACATTTTCTCTGAAAAACAACCCCCACGTGCAAACCCACAGATGGCAATGCTGCTGCCCGGCGCCGAAGGGTCCCCAGTGAGAGACGGGGGACAGCCCGGGCAGCACAGGCCTGCTCCATGGCAGCCACCTCACAGCCCCAGCCTCGGGGTGTGGCCCCATAGGCTGCCTTTTCAAGAGAAGATGGAAATTCCAATTTCCATGTGAAATCTCACAATTTTTATTTTTTATTTTTTTATTTTTGAGATGGCGTCTCCCTCTAACGGCCAGGCTGGAGTGCAATGGCGTGATCTCAGCTCACCGCAACCTCTGCCTCCAGATTCTCCTGCTTCAGCCTCCCAAGTAGCTGGGATTACAGGTGCGTGCCACCACACCTGGCTAACTTTTGTATTTTGAGTAAAGACGAGGTTTCACCATGTTGGCTGGGCTGGTCTCAAACTCCTGACCTCAAGTGATCTGCCCACCTCGGCCTCCCAAAGTGCTGAGATTATGGGCGTGAGCCACCACACCTCGCCCCCAATGTTTAAAAGCTAGATCAACTTAGGTTCGAACACCCTGTGGCGCAAACCACGTACACAGCCATGCTCTAGGCTAACTCTGTGGCTTCTGCAAAGAGGGACTTGTGGGGAGGGCTCACCCCATGTCAGGGCACTGTGGATCTGAGGAACATGAGTTTCTGCATCAAGAGGGCTAACAGCCACCAAGTGCTTGTCCTCCTCCGCAACAGCCAGGGCCCCTCCCAGTGTCAACCCAAGGGAGCTGGAGGAGCCCAGCTGTGCTGGATGGGGCCTGGCTGTTCCTCCTGGCTATGAAGAACAGGCACCTGGATTTACACAACTGATTTAATCCCTGTAGGAGTTGGTAATGAAGAGATGCGTGATGTGATTCCTTTTGTTAATTTTTTAAATTGAAATTGCTGTTTCTATAGGTCAGAATGGCTGAATGTTAACAATTTCATATGCTTCAATCTGGGTAAGGTCCCTGTCCCTCTCCTGCCTCTCCTTCCATCCGTTGATGGCCAGACCCTTCTGCCTGCATGCCATCCCCTGCCCCTGGGCTGTCCACACAGGCCAGGCTGGACCCTCTGGGCCAGGCTGCTGGCAGTCAGAAAAGGTCACCCGGGCTCCCTCAGCTCCAGCAAGAAATGTTCCAGCAACTTGTTCAAACAGCTCTCCGGGCTGTGTCTAGAATATTCATGCCCCTTTACTGCTTTCCCATTACTGAATGGTCTAAGATAATGAAAATAAATGTAGACAGTCTCAATGCTCAGAAGTCACACAAACCAGGCTCCAAAGAAACCAAGCTCAGGCTACCTCAGCAAGAATGCACAAGGATTCAGATGTGGACCCGCCGCTGCTATCTGCCATGATGTAAGCATTTGCTTTGTCTGTGATGTAATTTACACCTGGGTTGCTAGTTTTCATTTTCATCCAGAAATCACTACTTCCACCACATTCAGGCCCAGTAACGTCCATTCCTTGGGCCCCCCGGGACACAGTGCCTACCGCATGGTGACAAAGGCTGACTGGCTTTGGGACACCCATCACGTTCATGCAGCATGCACTGTCCCAGGCCAAGGGACATGGGAGGAAGGTGCCAGTGTCAGGAGGATGCTGGTGGAGGGGAGGAGGTTGCTGGTGGAGGGGAGGAGGTTGCTGGTGGAGGGAGAAGGGCTCCGGTGGGGGGAGGAGGGTACTGGTGGGGGGAGGAGGGCTCTGGTGGGGGGAGGAGGGCTCTGGTTGGAGGAGGAGGGCTCTGGCGGGGGAGGAGGGTGCTGGTGGGGGGAGGAGAGCTCTGGTAGGGGGAGGAGGGTGCTGGCGGGGGGAGGAGGGCTCTGGTTGGGGGAGGAGGGTGGTGGTGGGGGGAGGAGGGCTCTGGTTGGGGGAGGAGGATGGTGGCGGGGGGAGTAGGACTCTGGCGGGGGGAGGAGGGCTCTGGTGGGGGGAGGCGGGTGCTGGCGGGGGGAGGAGGGCTCTGGTGGGGGGAGGAGCATGCTAGCGGTGGGAGGAGGGCTCTGGTGGGGGGAGGAGGATACTGGCGGCGGGAGGAGGCCTCTGGCCGGGGGAGGAGGGCGCCAGCTGAGGGGAGGAGTGCTGCGGCTCCTCACCTGCACCTGCACAGGAGCACATCCTATGGGACAGGGACCGGAACTGGCTGAGCTGGGCACTCCCCCTCAGGAAGGGAGGGAGTCCCACTTCTCAGAAGGGGACTCTCCACAAGAAGCAGGGAAGCCAGGGCCACCACGATGCTGTCTGGTTAACCTTGGTCTGGCCCTTCCTTGTGGTCAAAGTGGGAAACCTGCAGAGGAGGTGAGGGGCTGCTCACAGCAGGGCGGGAAGCTTCCTCAACCAAGTAAGGCTGCTGGCCCGCTCATCTTCCTCCTCAAAACCAAAACTCACTCCCATCCTATTGCCCCAAGCTATGTTTCCACCTCCACTCTCCAGGCTTCCAGCAGAAAGACGTAACAGTAAGTTTAATCAGAGTGTGAAGCCTAATCACCTAGAAGTTGGTTAATTCGATGCCCAGCCCTTCTCGCACCGGGTTTAAATAGAACATCATTTTCTAATGTGCTCACGGAGCCCTGGGGTGCGTCTCTACTAACAGGCCCTCACGGAGGCTCCCCAACAATGCACAGGCTCCTCATGAGGCTGCGCTCCACAGAGGGGACGGGAGGAGCATCCACCCCAGCTGCTGACTGGAGGGTGCTGAGCCACCGCCAGGGCCTGGACTCCCAGGGCCTCGGGTGCTGCAGGAGAAAGGCCTGGGACATTGGTGCTGAGAAAGGAAGAGGTGCTTAGGGCTTGCAGGGGGCCTGATAACTGGAAAGAAGCCATGAGGATGGCAGCATCTGCCCAGACACACTCATCCTCCCCAGCTGCCTTGCCCCAGAGCACAGGCCCGCACAGCAGCACAGGGAGCCCAGGAGGGAGAGGACTGCCAGGCTCTGCCAGGGGGCACAGGGCCCTCCCTGCCATGCTGACCAGCCAGCCGTGCCTTCCCAGCCCCTTCCAAGCCCCTTGGGAGGGCGCTTCCTGACACAGGCGGTCACCCAGGAATGGGGAAGGCGGGGAACTTGGAACTGCCCTCGCCAACTGCACATGGGCCAGGCCGGGCATGGGGATGGAGGAGACGCAGGTCCTCATACCTGCCCCAAACACCTCCTATAGCTCCCATGCCTGACACTCCCCCATCTCAAAGGCACAATCGGACAGCCAGACCCCTAGCCTCCCCCAGGAAGATGGAGAGAATGGCAGCGGGGTCTTGGCCTCTGCCAGGGGACTGCAGGTGCTGCTGGTGGCGGAGGCGGGGCATGGCCACTGTTTCCCCCTCCTACTCAGTGCCTGGCTCCTGGGGAGTGTCCACTGAATGGCTGGATGAGCAGAGAAGGCAGGAGTCACTGGGGAAACTGTTCCCAAGGCAGAGTCCCAGACCAGACCCCAAACTTGTACTGCTGGGAAGAGCTCTCCGCTCTGTGGATGCCTCAGAGCCAGCCTAGAGAGACCCCCCCCCCGTGGTAACAGGCAGCCTCTTTTACCAGTGAAGTGCCCCTGGGTCCGGCAGTGCTTAGCACCTGGTGGGGCCGGCTCCTCCGCCTCAGCACCGCTCACATCCACTCAGATGAGTCTTTGTTGTGGGACCGCCCATGCACTGTAGGACGCACTGTACTGATGAGTCGTTGTTGCAGGGCCACCCGCATACTGTAGGACACATTGTAGGATCCCCTTTATGATGCCAGACACTGCAAATGTCCCCTAGACATTTGGCAGAATCAGCCCTGATTGAGACTCCTGAGCTGAGTGTAAATGAATCAGATCGCTCCCCTAATACTGTATACGGGGAACAGGCATTTCTTAAAAGAAGTTAGAAGTAGGGAATTGGGAGGCAGGAAGCCTGGCTGCGTGGGGGCATTCCTGGGTGGAAAGGACCTGGGATAGGGGACCCTCAGGGCAGAGAGAGGGAAATGGACAGCATGGCCACACTGATAGTATTAGCGAGGCCTGAGTCTGTGTCCAGGAGAGAATGGAGGTTTCTCCCTCATCAGCTGCCACTCTTTTCCCTTTTGGGGAGCCATCAGCTAGGCTAATAGACCAGATCGGGAAGTGGAGCAAGGGCCTGGGCCGAGCTGCCTCTGGTCATCATGCTGGAATGCATCTTATGTTTTATGAAACATCACACAGAGTCCTTTGCTAAGCTATGCTGAAGCCATAGGAGGAACAGCCACACCTCAAGGAGGGACAGCTCCCAGTTCCAGGTTACTCAGAAAAAAAGGAGAAATAGCATAGCAGCTCAGGATCTCAAATCCACACTGCGTGCAGCCGGGATCTCTGCAAGCCCCAGCTCAGCTCCAGAACAGAGCTCTCAGGGGGGAACACTGTATGTGCACATTAACAACACAAGGCCCAGACAGGGATGTGGACCTCTGTGAACACAATTCACTGGCTGCCGAATGTCCTCATCTGCCACACAGCACGCAGCCCTGAAGGGACCTCTGAACGTCGCTTCATCACCTTCCTGATTTCAGGGAAGGGAGGCTCTGCTGGTGGGGTAGCCGGCGCTTCCTGGGAAAGGGCATCACACAAACCTGCCGCCACATGACACAGAAGACACTTTTTTGACACTTTCTGCTTTTCTGCTGGGCCTCTTGGTTGTTAAGGGTGTGGCCAGTGTGCTGGTGTTCAGGACACAAGGTGCTATGAACAGGGACAGCAAGCGGGGCTGGGTCTGCACCAGGAACAGAGCGAGGAGCTGCCTGACCCACACTAGGGAGAGAGAAGCCAACACCAGGGTAAGTCTGGGAGGAAGACTGGGGAGCGCCCAGGGAGGGGACAGAAAACTCCCTGTGTGCCTGCGCACAGAGACCCCAAGCGTTCTGGAGCTCCTGGAGAGAAGGCCAAGGAAGGCTGTGCTTGCTTCCACCAAGTCCAGGGGTGGCGTTCACAGCCTACGGGCAGTGATGTCTGAGCCTTCTGCAGTTCTGAAACTGCTGCTGTGATGAGATTTTCTCCTTGTCCTCTCTCAAAACACAGGTGAATCCCATACACTGTGTGTTTAGAACTTCAGAAGAATTAGTCCTCCCAACAATCTACAGGCATCAGGATGCCAAAGCGTTCAGTGCGTCTGGATGGCGCAGCTCTGTGGACACCAGACAAAGGACCCCAGGATGCTGTTGAGGCTCGAGGAAAGTAACACAGCAGGGCCAGAGGGGCTTGTGGACTGAACTGGGCATCCAGAGACAGGACAGAAGGGGCAAGAGAGGATACAGGGGGCAAGAGGAGGAAAGGGCTGTCAAGGGTGCATGCCTTCCCCTGGCATCCCATCTCCTCCCTGAGGCACCCCGTCTAGCCCTCACCACGGTCTGAAGGCAGCACTTGGTAGCACCCACCCCTTCGCTCTCCCCACTACCTGCAGGAGCTGCAGAGCAGACAGCAAACCTCAGCTCTGCCCATATGGATGGCTGTGCCAATGATCCTAGTGAAGTGTGAGCCTGCCCTCCTGAGAGGGGTCCCAGGGGTCCCAGGGCCAGCGGCCACCCCAGGAAACCCACCTGGATGGCTGCACCCCATACCCCGGACAGGCTCCGTAAGTCAGGGCGGGGGCTGGAACTGCACAGCCCTGTTCCTGAAGAGGGATGCTCCGTAAGGACCCTCTCCTGTGCTCAGCAAACTGCAGGGCTCGACACTGTGGGGACTCGGCCTCGCTGCCCACCACGGAAGCCAAGGATTTATACGCTCGCTGAACTCACTGCTCCTAACCCTCTGGCTGGAAGCCATCAAAACCACAGCCCAAAACCACAGCCTGTAAAACAGGCTTGGGACAGCAGCCCCTGGTCTCTCAAGTTTGATCATAGTGCAGTTTGGCCGAGTGTCCACCGCCGACAACCCCACCCTCCACAACCCCAACCTCCACAACCCACCCTCCACAACCCACTGCCAACAACCCTACCGCCAACACGCCCACCACCGACAAGCCCATCGCCGATCCCCAGGAAGCTCCCGCGGCCTCAAGCTCCGGGCGTCCTCAAGCTCCGGGCGTCCTCCAGCTCATGGCACCCATGTGCTGCTGGCACGTTTAGTGACGATGAGTGCGTGATTTGTCCCCGCAGCACCTCCAGAACCCAGCTCAGGACAGGATTTTACAGCACAATGAATCTCACAAGTGCACTGCCAAGCCAGAGGAGCCAGGCACGAGGGACCACCCAGGCCGGTCCCGTTGGTGCACAGCTCAGAAGCTGGCAAAGCCACATGTCCGCAGCAAAGATCCAGGGGAGGCCTGGGAGGGGCCACGCAGGCTTCTGGGGGGACTGCCGTGTCTGTTTCTTCACTGGGTGCTGGTCACACTGGTGTGTTCAGTTTGTGGGGACTCACTAAGTGGAACACGTACGAGGTGCGCTTCGCCCCGTTTGTTACATGTCAACTGAAAGCACTCCTGGCTCTGAACCCTGATGGGCTCCTAAGCCTCTTGCCACTGCCTGACTCTGGAGCCAGGGCGGCCGGGGTACTCACCTGCGGCAGCCCGTCCTCCCGCCTCCGGCTCTGGCTCGGGCGGTTGATGAAGGACCGCGTGGAGACTTTGTAGTGGTTCAGCAGGCAGACGATGACCACCACCATCACCGTGACCACCACGACGATGATGATGATTTGGGCGAACTCCAGCTCCGCTGCCACGGAAGAGGAGAGTGGTTAGCCACCTGGCCCCTCCGGCCCCAACCCATTCGCCAGGCACTGCCACCACCCCAGCCAGCAGGCCCTGAAGGCCTCTCACACACATCTGGTCCTCAGAGGTCCACAGGACACAGAAACGACTGTCCCACTTTAGGGAAGGAGACACCACCGCACAGTCAGGAGACTGTGCAAACCAGCCGCGGGGAGCGGGGAGCATGTGCCATCCCCCACCACAGGGAGCTGAGAAAGTCTCCACAAACTGAAGCTATTTCTCCAGTGTCACCGCTCTAGAAAAGTTAAACCCGTCTTTATGGTTGAGTGGAGTTTCTCAAAGCAATTCCCCTAGGGACCCATACTTGAAAGCAAAAATCAACTTCAGCCCCTTCCCTCCAAGGCTGTGGCTCTGCAGGTGAGTTAGGAAACACATCTGCATTGTTTCCAGGCCTTCAGGCACAGCACTTCAGGAGTGGTCAGGTCTCCCCAGGGTTTCTGACACCACTACCCCAAAGATTCCCTAAATGCCATTGACACACACTTCACATGTGAGTCCAGCAACACAGAGTGACTTCCAGTCATAGCACATTGGGCCGGCAGCTGGAAGCAGGTGAGCCAGACCCATTTTGGGAGAGGAAGCAGGTTGAGGGCTCACGGGCGGCCTGGAGCCACTTTCTGCTCCCCTCTTCCAGCCCACGGCTCTGCTGCCTGCTTCACTCCTTGTCCCCCATGCTGGAAGGAAGTGACTGTCCATGCAGTGATGTAAATTCAGAACAAGGGGCTCGGGGATGCTAAGAGGAAGACAGTGCAGGAATCTGGGAGAGACAGGAATAAAAGGAGAGAAGCCATCAATTGTGCTGCCCTGGGCTCACAGCACACATGCACACACATGCATGCACGTACATGTGCTGCAGCAGGGCTCAGGCCCCGGCCGGTGGGGAGGCATATCTGTCAATGTATCCGCTCATACGTGGGGCGATACAGGCAGAGATCAGGTGGTGCCTCCCCAGTAGCTACGACTGTGTGCGTCTGCTGGCCACACCCTGGGAACCGATGGTGAGGCTGGACGAGGGGTTCTCTGGATCCCCACGTCCCTACCCTTCAGCATGGCCATCCACTTCCACCCTCAGACCCCCACACCCTAGGGACTGAGGGTGGAAGTGGAGGGCAGTGGGACCCTGGGGCCTATAGAGAGGGGCTGGCATCTTGAGAATGGAGAGCAGAGTGTGTAGGAGGCTGGTGGCTGAGCTGTGCAGAGAGCAGGTGGACTTGCCAAGTGCCCCCTGTCCCCGCAGGCAGGGAGAGGCCAGGCTGGTGGGAACATCACCCTTCCCTGTGGACATGGACAAAGCCATGCTCAGAGGCTCAGAGGCCATGCCCTGAGCAGCTCCCAAAGCTGGCAGTCAGTGAGGTCTGCCGGCCCCGCCCCAGCCAAGGGGGTGCTGTTGCTCTGGGGTTCCCTGTGGCCTGTCGGCTAAGTGGCGGGGACTCTAGGGGCCTGGCGCCCGGCCCAGCCTTGGGGTTTGAGTGTCTACTTCCTAAGGGGAGGAAATGTCCATCGGAGCTGCCACACTTACATGTGCCGCCCCCGCCCCCCCCAGCCCAGCCCCCCACCCGCACACACAGAAAGACTCCCCAGGGATTATCAACAATTTTCATGCTGGGGGCTTCCTGGAAAAGACTGAAATTGCTCTGAGTCTTCGAGCAGGGGCTTGGGCCCTTTGCAATTGGGTTCCAATAGAAATGTGGCCTTATTTCTGCTCACAGGCCATAGGAAGTATGACATGCTTGTTTACCTAGGAACACAGTCTTCGACTCTGCCCCTGCATATAACCTTCCCGTGTCTGGGACACTCTGGCCTTGGCCCTGTGTTTCTCAGGACCCTACCCCAACACACCATGTGACATCTCCCAGGCTGAGTCCGGAGCCCCTACTTTGCCCCTCTTGACACGGGAGGCAGCTAAGTGGCTTCATTGGTACAAGGTGAATTGATGAGCGACTCAGCACCCCCAGGCTGAGAGAAGGGGCTGGGATGTGTGGCCCCGGTGGGCTCTGCCCAGCTGCATGGGTGTGCTCTCTGTGAGGACAGCTACCACCAACAGGATAAGGCCTGCACTGGCTGCAGAGTGCCCGAGTGCGCCTCCAGCAGCCCTGAGGGTCTGTGCAGGGGTCAGCTACCAGCCCAGGGACAAGCATGAAAGGAAGCAGAGAGATTCCGCTCAGGACAAAGGCAGTGAACACAGTGGTGAGGGCTGAACCCCGAGGTCGAAGACTGTGTTCCTAGGTAAACAAGCATGTCATACTTCCCATGGCCTGTGAGCAGAAATAAGGTCCCATTTCTATTGTGACCCGAATAATGCCTTCTTTTACCAACGCTTATTTTTATTTTGGGGTTAAACAGCAGAGTATTCACAAATTAAAGCATGCCCTAGGATTTCCAAATGTTTTCTTTTCAAGAGAACTTCACTGCTTTATGGACATGGATATAGAGGAAAATCATGGTGACAGGGAAGGATCAGCACAAAGTCCTGCAATGAATCAACTCTTCCCTTGGAGGACACCTTTCTAGGTCATCTGTTCTTGACTATGGAAAGCTATGCAGATAAGCATTTGCAGCAAAGCAAATCAAATTATGTTTTCACAAGTCTCTGGGCATTTTTTACATATTTGTGTTTCATTTGAAAAGGATTTTTATTACAAAAATAATGAAAACTTCTTGAAAATTTAAATCATATAGAAGGAAACAGTGCAGTGTAAAGTCTCCCATCCCAACCCACAGCGCCCCTGACTCCACCAAGCCCCACTCCGTCCCGGGGGAAAGCCCAGGCCTCTGTTGCATGTGTGTGTGTTTGCTACAAAATAAAGGCTCTCCTTTTTCCAGTTATTGGAATCGATGTGCAAATATCTTGTGTCTTTTCACGTAATACATCACAGACCTCCTTAAACAAGAACACACGTGCACTGGCCTCTGTCTGTTACAGAGTACAAACATACTGGCATTTGCCTTCTCCAGCTGGTGGCTGTTCAGGTGCCTTGCTTTTTTTCTTTTTTCTCTTATGACCACAAAATTGCATGTGTATATGTGCAAGTATGTGGTTGGCATACGTTTGTCAGTATACTTGTAGGAAAGGCTCCTAAAAGTGACATTTTAGGACTTGTAGGAAAGGCTCCTAAAAGTGACATTTCTGGACCCAGGGCATAATCACTTTTCATCCTCATGGCTACTGAGAACCTGCCTTTTGTAAAGGCTGCATTAGTTTAGGCTGTCCCAGGAAGAAGGCACGTTCCCCACGCCCTCATTCACCCTGGAGACTCACCCTTTTAATTGGTGACAATCTGATGGGCAAAAATATGCATCTCATTTTAATTTGTGTTTCTCCAATTACTGGTAATTTCAGATCTTTCCCTATGGTTATGGTAATTTCTCTTTTTCATAATCATATTGGCGTATTTATAGTTTTCTCATTTATTTCTTATGTATTTATATGAAATCTTTACATATTATGGTTACACATCTTTGTCTGTTACATGTTGCAACTATTTCCCCTAGCCAGTCATTTCTTTAAACTTCACCATGAGTTTCTCTATAGATGCTATAAATTTTTATGCCATCAAATACTCTCTTTTTCCTTTATGGCCTCTAAACATCCTGTTTGATTGGGAAGGTCCTCTTTAATATTCTAAACATATTTTTTTCCTAAGAGTTTTGGAGTTTGAATTTTATGTTAGATATTTATTTGCTCTGGATTTTATTCCTCTTTTGGTCTGACACAGCACATGGAACATGTGATATTGACTGAAAGGTGTGCATCTTCTGAGCCAATATATCTGATTTTAAAATTCAGGCAAGGATGAGAAAGATCTCAGTTGTATGAAACAGTGCATGGAATTGCTCTCTGTAAAACTAAACTCAGCCCAGGCGTGCCTGGAATCTCAGCACTTTGGAAGACCAAGACAGGGGAATTGTTTAAGACCAGGAGTTCAAGATCAGCCTGGGCAATATAGCGAGACCCTGTCTCTTAAAAAAAAAAAAAAAAAGTAAAGGCCCCACCATCTTTCTTTTTAAGGGGACTGCTTTCTTATAAACCTGCCACACACAGGTACCGCCCTGCCCTGCTGGGACACCTGCACCATGCTGTTGCCCTGAGGCTTCAAATATGAGTCATGCCCAGCCGTGGCAGGTGCATCTACAGCACATGGATGAACGGTGGCCCTGGGGGTTTATGGGCACCCTAGTGGCATGGTGCCTGGGGCAGGTCAAGGTCATGGGCATGCTCAGAGGCTGTGGGAGCAGGAACACTGTCCCCAGGAGCCTGCAAACCGAACTGAGTGGCCCCTGTGGGGTGCCCTGGGGTGGCGGCAGCCTGATGAGGCCTGAGCCATGAAGGCACTCAGCCCTGGGCACAAGACGCAGCTCTTCCTGCAGGCAACAAAGACCCAGGGATACCTGGGTCCCAGAGACCACCATCCTCGCAGCCTGGTCATCTCACTGCAGCAGCTTGGTCCCTGGCTGCAGGTGAGGGTGGCCCGTGGTGCTCCTGAAGCCCTCCCCTGAGGGCGTCAGGGCCTAGTGCGGGGCCCACACGTGCGGCAGAGCCTTGCTCTGGGACTCTGGGCAAAACCCGTAAGTGGAAACAGACCTCCTTCTCGTCTTTAAGTCACAGGAGCCAGAACACTAGCAACAGAAAAGATGAGCATTGTACTCTCTTCAGGGCCACAAAGCATCCCCAGGCAGGGCCCAAGAGATCCTCAAAGTGAAAACTGCAGTCAACAGGTTCTTGGAAACGTGCGTGAGGATTCCCAGACCCTGAGCCCTGCACTGAGATGCCCTCTCCCTCCATGACCCCCTTTCAAGCTCACGAGGGGGTGTGTGGCAACCCCCCCCACCTGTCCTCCCACACCCTCTCAGTCATTTTAAACAGGAGAATTCCACTAAACACCCACAGCCTGTTTTCACGTGGCAGGGCAGGGAGGTGGCTTTGGTGCGTGGAGCCCAGCATCCACAGAAAGGAAAGACGCCTGGGGTTTGGGTTTCGTTTTTAGGGGTTGGGGAGGAGTAGGCTGGAAAGGGGAGGCTAAGAAGAAAATGAATTCTGGAAGAACTGTTAAAACAGAAAGTTTAGAAAAATAAAACCCGTAGGAATAGTAGCATTCTTAGAAAATTAATAGCATGCTTTGGGGCTTCCAAGATGCTATGCGCCTAACACGGATTCTGAACACAGACCACTGGTCGAGTTTCCTTGTTCAACAGTAACGGATGTCCACAGAAGAGTGCTAGAAAGCAGGGCATGCAAGGAAAGAAGTTGAGGCCAAAGTCAAATGATCTCATCCCCCTTCTACGGCGCTGTAGTTCATGATGCTGTAACAGATGAGTCACTGCAATGGAAATACCGGATACTTTTTAATACATCTAGTCTGAAACTTACAGGAAGGCATCCTGGCACCTTCTTTTATTATTGTACAGCAGTGACAGTGACGACAGTGATGATGGCATCTCTCTATTTTTATGGAAACATCTCCAGGAAATCCCAAGCTGCACAGTGGAGAATTACAGGAACAGAAGAAGTGGTGTGAAGTCTGTCGGTCTCTTCCCTGGTTCAATGAGGAGCTGAACTGAATCATACTAGAGGCATGAGTGTCTGCGCTATTTTTAAAGAGCTCTGGGGAAGTGCGGTTGTCCCACCTTAGGCTCCTAATATAACACTCATTTCTATTTGTGGGATGGTTAACACCATCTTCCATTTGGTCTTTCCTCCACTAATATATTATCCTTCACTGAAGTCCTATTTCTACAGTTTAATACTTTTTAACCTCCAGATGTGTAATGTATGCCCTCAAAGACCCTATCATGGGGCACGGGGCAAGGTCTGGGCCCCTCATGTGTTCCTCTCTTTCCCCAGGCCAAGTAAACACCTTGGCAGGAATCCAGAAAATGTTCCATGCAGAACACTGCAATGTCACAGAAACGGCTGCCCACTGGCCACGAAGCCCTGGCCCCACCCTGCATGGTCACTTCCTACCCTACCAACAGCAGCACCCTACCTCACTCCCCTATGTGCTGGCCTCTCCTGGAGCACCAAGCCCCGGGCTGGCCGGCCGCAGAGCCTCACCTCCAGGCAGCCCCTTCCCCTGCACGCTCTCCTGTCCCACCGCTGGGACACAGACACCCACCCTCCACCTGGGGCTGGGCCTGCTTGGCTACTGCACAGTGAACTTGTCGCATTTCCTTCCTGTCTCTGTCCTCCTCGGCAGAGACGGGCGTGGTGATGACAGTCTTAGGGGTGTCTTACTCTTTATTTATGGCTCTGTGACACTTTTAAAGTGCTGAATGTTCCTAAAGGCTGGTAAATTCTTTCCAAGATCCTCCAGAGACCGGGCGGCAGTGGTGGCAGGAAGACGGGTGGGGGCAGGAGTTGGAATCTACTTAGACTATAATTGCCTCAAGTTTGTGAACTGTTAGCATAAAAATACTCTTGGAGATTTTAATGGTTGAATGAAGATTCACACTCATTAAACACCATGGTTGAGGGGGAAAATTTAGCCTGTGTTACAAGAATGACTTCACAGCTTGAAGTACAGAAGCAAAACAATAAGAGCGATCATCATACTGATTACATTATATATTTTGAAGTTTATTTTCCTTGGAGGTGGGTTGGCTACTCTACTGTATAGTACAACAAGTAGAATGAAAGAGGAAAAGTCTACCCTACAGAAATACCCAGGTTTTGGTGTCACCTGCTGGCTTTATCTTCCTTTAAAAGCTCTTTCCTAAGCCCCGATGATGGGTTCACTACCTTTGGGGACTTCCTGTGCAGCTCTGAACCCTGTTGCAGCACTTATCACTGTCTTGGTGGTATCCATTCTCTGGTCTTCTTCCTCCACAGAGTGAGCCCTGGGTCAACGCCTTGTTCATCCACAGTGTCTCAGCAGGTAGTGTGTGCCTGGCACAAAGTTGGCATTCCCTATTTAGGAGCTGGTGGAGAAGCCCTAAGAAGGAAGGGACCCCAACGGCCTGACCTGCTTTAACAGCATCTAGCACAGACACGTATTCTCCCAAACACTTCCTGACGACTTCAGTGGTGCTGGAGTTTTGATAAAGGTTTTCATATTTTGTAACAATTATTCAAAAATTACTACTCTAAGAGGGTGTGATCTGTCACTGAGAAAAGAGCCTCCTGGTTACTCTGAGCTGCCTGTTTATAGCCATGTATGTATGTACAACATTTGCATGAGAATAAAATGAGGAAACGGTCCCTATGATCTGTAGGTGGAGAGATGAACGTGGAGGGCAGGTGTGGCCCAGGCACGGCTACCTGATACCGGCCCAAGGCCAGGTGCCTCGGATGGCATGGGCAGGCGGGCAGCAGCCTGTAATGACTGGACGGACTAGGGAATCCCTCGAATGCAGACTCCATGAGCCCGTCTGGCTGGAGCGGCATCTCCTCACTTTATGAAAGCCCAAGGCTTCATCCACTACAATTACTGCTCACCACGCATTTTAGAATCTAGAGCTTCATGATCTGTTCAGAAAGAAATTTACCTAAATATGTTCCGATCAAAGATGACTGACAGGATTTTCTAAAAAATCAGCAGAGGAGTAAGAGCAATTATAAACCTTTTAAAAGTCTATCCCTCTGCCATGCTATAAATGGAAAAAAACACATACATAAGCCATAATTCCCCCTATAGGATTCATTTAAAATCCACCCTCACCTCCACCTCCACATTATTAATTTAGGAAAGTGCATCAGAAAAAAAACACAGCTGCACATGGAATGGAACCTTCATTTCCACAGGGGAGAGTGGTGGCTTCTGAGGCTCTCATCCCACAGCCAGTCTGTCTGTCTCTCACTTTCTTTGGCTCTCTATCTCTCAGAGTCACAGTTCTCCTTCCTAATAGCTCCTGTCACTACATGGATGACCTAAGAAAGTGTTCAATGAACCAGCCACATCCTGAGAAACACCTGTTCTTTAAAAAGCAGTTTTCAGCTCATGAGGGTGAAGAAAAAGAAACTATTAACAAGTAGCAGAATTTCCAGGAGAGGTCTCAGCCTCATATATAGATATTTGAAAAAAACAAAACTCCAAAGCAACAAACTGTGTACTCATGCATAACACCTCCAACAGGAACAAACTAATTCCAGGCTTGAAAGAAGATGAAAAAGCCTGACATGCATCTTCCTAAAGGGAGTCCCACCCGGAAATGTTCTGAGTTGACAGACCCCTCTTAGGTAGAAACAAACTTCTTGAGAAAGAGCTTCTCCTCTTCTCAACTCTGTCCTCAGACCAAACTCCAAGAAGAACCACAGCAAACCCGAAAGAGCATGCATCATCCACAGCAGTTCTTGGGAAATGTACCTTTTTTTAAGAACAGGTCTTTGAACTGAGCCTCCTTCAGTGTGCTGTTGTTCAGGTGGTCACTGGACATAATCAGGTCCTCTGCAAGTGGGAGTCCAACTGTGACGCAGCCCCCCCACGTTCAAAGCATCCCTTCAGCTTCCGGCAATCTCCTCTCCAGGCAGCTCAGAGCTGCAGTTATAGCTGGCGTGGGGTGTGGGAGAGTGTGTGAGCGTGGAGGGGGGGGTGTGTTTCTGTCTGCCTCGTTCACTCTCTCTCTACTGTATCAGCAGGGCCCACCCCAGGTGCTAGACTCAAATGCTGTGGCTCCGACCGCAGACTGTGGCTACCAATTATCAACTGCCATCAACAGAAACCAGGAGCTCTGTGGCAGGAAGCCGGCCGTGTCACCGAGCAGAGAATAAGTCCGGGGTCTCCGATCCTGAGACCAGCTGTACACCCAGGGCACTGCTGTTTACAGCAACGTCTATCAGTGAGCAGTCTGTACTTCTCTGGTTTGGCCTCACACCTGAACGTGTCACACTCACAGGCAAGCAGAACGCAGCTAGATGGCTCATCTTGTCACACTGCATTCAGTAATCTTTTCAATAGGCAAATATCAAACCAGTCCAGACAGAAAGGAGGAAATCTGCAAGTCTCACACAATACTCCTTCCCTTGATCTCTGCTGGAAGCTTTCAGTGTGGAAGGACTGGACAGGGCGCTTACCAAGGCAGGACACGCGACAGGCAGGACGCTCACGTTAGGCTCGCGTGCTTCTCCCCTGCAGATCCGCTCCCAGAGCGTGCTCACCCGGCTGGGAGCACCCACAGCGTCCCTCAGGCTGCGAGCCAGGCTGTGGGCTGTTCTCTCCTGGTGCTCCCTCTCCACGTCCTCTAACTGATGGGAGCAGCTCCCAGCGGCTCTTGCCACTGAGCTCTGGACTGGCAAGGGGTGAGGTCCTAACCACAGCAGGAAACACTGTGTGCTCCTCTCCCTCCAGCTCTCTCTTCCCTCTTGGCTCTCCCATTCCTTCGCTCTCCCTCTGCCTCACATCATTATTCCCCATGTATGGTAGCACAAAAACACCACAGAGACTCCTTCAAAGTCAGGATGCTCAATGTTCCTAGGCAGTTTTAGTTTATAAGGATCAGAAATTAGAGAAAAGAATCCCAGACAATTCAAACATGAAAGCAGAGCTATGTCTCAGGAGGGCGCTTTCTCCTGGTTCATTTTGTTCAAGCACAGTCTCTTTTCCCCGAGGTCTAAACAGTTTGTTTCATCTGAGTGTAAAACATCTCCCGTGCATTCGGATGCCCCCAGGCTGTGTGAAGAAAATTCAGGGCAGGCTGCGAGTCTGTCTGTCGCAGTTTTCAGAGAAAATCACGGGGTGGCCGTGGTGGAAAGGGCAGCCTGCCATGGTAACGCTGCAAATAACCACCGCCACAGGCACTGCCTGGAGCCCAGAATAGCCTTTGTTTTTCCTTATTTAGGGTAAATAGGAATGACATGTGGGCCATAACAATAGTTTTGGCTGTAGGAGGAGTTGTCAAAGCAAAACTAAACTCTGTTGGTTACTACCAGTGTTAGAAGCCAGGACAGTGACGTTAGCGGCCCGCCCTGCTGTCAGCCCGGGCACGTCACCTGGGGCATGACAGCAGGGACTGGGCCCTGATGTCACTGCAGGGTCCTCCAGGATGGTAGAAGACATCACTTTCTCATGTTCTCATTTTTGGGGGCAAGGGCAGAAAAGCAACAGAAGAACCACCCAGAAGAGTTTCCAGAAGCTTCACGTGGATAAAAGGAAACCAGAGAATTTCAGCAAGGAAAGTGACCGTTCATTAATATACAGCCGTGGGGAAGTCCGGATGGTATGATTCTTCCTGCGCAGTTTCCAAATTAAAAATGGAACTCCCCTCCCTGTGCCAGACTTTCCCTGACTTCTCAGAGTCACCCTGCTGGGTGAATGAAGAGGGAGTCACCCTCGGGAAGAGGCAGCTTCAGAAAGAATTAGAAGCTGCAGCCACTTCAAGCCGCCCCTCCCTGGCTACCAGCCCCCGTTGTCCCTGGAGCCCCGAGGCTCCTTGCCACCTGGGCCGGCACTTCCTGGTCAGGCTCAGTCACACGGTGGGCTTGTCCTCAAGCCAGGGCCTTAGTGAGGAGCGCTGTAGGCCACTGTACCTGTTTCTTAAAATTAGGGCTTTGTGGGGCGGGCACGGTGGCTCAAGCCTGTAATCCCAGCACTCTGGGAGGCCGAGGTGGGCGGATCACCTGAGGTCAAGAGTTCAAGACCAGCCTGGTCAACATGGTGAAACCCATCTCTACTAAAAATACAAAAATTAGCCGGGTGTGGTGGCACACGCCTGTGATCCCAGCTACTCGGGAGGCTGAGGCAGGAGAATTGCTTGAAACTGGGAGGCGGAGGTTGCCATGAGCCGAGATAGGGCCACTTCACTCCAGCCTGGGCGACAGAGTGAGACTCCGTCTCAAAAAAAAAAAAAAAAAAATTAGGGCTTTGGTGAACTTCATGGAACTGGAAAAGTTCTTCTGTCCTTTGCTAATGGACATATTTGCATTTTGAAATGTTATAAATAGCCCGCTTTGGGGTTTAACATGATGTAAAATGAATATTTCATATATAAAAAAGGAAAATCAACTTTTTTTTTTTTTTTTCATTTAACTGCCACCAGCTATTCCCCAGTGTCTCAACACACTTACTGTGTTTGGCTAGCTTCCCTGTCACTGGGCATCTTGGCCATGGGAGCCAATCTTTTCTTGTCTTTTCTCTTTTTTTTTTGATGTAGTCTCGCTGTGTCGCCCAGGCTGGAGTGCAGTGGCGAAATCTCTGATTACTGCAACCTCTGTCTCCCCGGTTCAAGTGATTCTCCCACTCAGCTTCCTGAGTAGCTGGGATTACAGGCATGCGCCAACACGCCAGGCTAATTTTTGTATTTTTAGTAGAGATGGGGCTTCACCATGTTGGCCAGGCTGTCCTGGAACTCCTGACTTCAAGTGACCCACCCGCTTCGGCTTCTCAGAGTTCTGGGATTACAGGTGTGAACCACCACACCCGGCCATGGAGCTGATCTTAATTAAGCTCCTTGACCACTCAGTTTAATGTTCTCACAGTTCAACCTGTTTAAAAACCACTTTCAAAACTTTTGACTTTATGAATGCAAGTTTACTTTGAAAACGTTGCCCACATCTAACACACACACACACACACACACACACACACACACACACGCACACACGCATAGTGAGCGCTCCTGTGGGTGTCTGGGGACATGGTGTAGAGTCTGTCTTGGTTTGTGTGGTTTAAACACAGGCACAGGGCCTCTCCCAGCCCCTGCTGAGGGGCTGTCTGGGCGGATGTACTAGATAGTGCTCTTGAGTTTTGTTTTTATTCCTTTTAAGCACCACCTGAAGATGGTGCTTCAGAAAGGAAGTTCCGAGGTCAAGTCGTGACTCAGGGTTCATGCCCTGATACACAGCTCACCCTGGCTGCATGACAGCACGTCCATCACTGGGAATTTTAGCTGAGAGCTGCCAATATTTCTTTTCTCTTCATTCAGAGAAAATGGCAGCACACATAGCAGAAGGGCATGGGAGAGGGAAGCCTGTGGAACACACAAATATGAAAGTGTAAAAACATTTGCATTTGGCACTCTCTCCTCCCTCATCATCTTTACATCGCAACTTTCACATAAGTACTCTGATGGCTATCACGTCTAATATGAGTTTTGTGCAGTCACCAACACATCTCAGAGCTTAGGAGGCATCTGTGTGTGCAGCAGCGGCCTTGAAAATGGAGCAAGGCAGGGACACCAAAGACTTTCACAAGAGTTTGTTGGTAGCAACAAGGACTTGAGACTCTAACGATAACTCTTCAAGGTTTCCTCTATAAAGGTCTTCAGTTCATTAATCCATCTGACAAATATTTACCCGAGCGTTTACAGTCCTTAGGAGGAAACGCACTGGACCTTCAGTGAAGTCCTACAGATAAGCGTTTCTGTGTGGCTGAGCTCGTCTTAGGTTCCATCTGCAGGTAGTTGCTTATTTAAGGAACCAAACAGGCTTTAAGGATCGGCTACCAGTTGAGACCTGCGTAGGACAAGCTAAGGTGGCTGGAACCTTGCTGTCCTGAATGGCCAAAAAGGGGCAGCCTAGGCCAGGGATTTGATTGGAGGTGATCAGCTGAGATTTCAGCTCTCATCCAGCCACTCCAAGTATGGTAAGTTAGTAGCTCAGCGGCTACTCAGAGCTCATTAGCTTCAGAAAAAAATTCCTGAGTGGTAAAGGGAGGCTCTACTCTCCCAGAATCTGTATCTGTCATCTCTAAGCCCAGTTAGCATCTCACCCAGCCCCGGTCCCAGCCCCAGCTCTCACCCCCAGGGCTTCTCGGGGTGCCCCGCTGCCTCCCCCTCCAGCTACCTCCCCCTCCACAGCCTGCCCCACCACGGGTGCTTCACTCGCAATAGAAATTCTCGCAGATAAAGATCACTTGAAGAATTAGAAATACTGATCACCGTTCTAACTGGCGTGAGACGGTATCTCATTGTGGTTTTGATTTGCATTTCTCTAATGACCAGTGATGATGAGCTTTTTTTTTTTCATATGTTTGTTGGTTGCATAAATGTCTTCTTTTGAGAAGTGTCTGTTCATATTCTTCATCCACTTTTTGATGGGGTTGTTTTTTCTTTTACATTGTTGGTGGGAGTGTAAATTAGTTCAACCATTGTGGAAGACAGTGTGGCAATTCCTCAAGGATCTAGAACCAAAAATACCATTTGGCCCAGCAGTCCCATTACTGGGTATATACCCAAAGGATTATAAATCATTCTACTATAAAGACGCTCGCACACATATGTTTATTGCAACATTATTTACAATAGCAAAGACTTGGAAAGAACCCGAACACCCATCAATGATAGACCAGGTAAAGAAAATGTGGCACATATACACCATGGAATACTATGCAGCCATAAAAAAGAATGAGTTCATGTTCTTTGCACAGACATGGATGAAGCTGGAAACCATCATCCTCAGCAAACTAACACAGGAACAGAAAACCAAACACTGCATGTTCTCACTCATAAGTGGGAGTTGAACAATGAGAACACATGGACACAGGGAGGGGAACATCACACAGTGGGGCCTGTTAGGGGCTGGGGGAGGCAAGGGGAGGAAGGGCAATTGGACAAATAACTAATGCATACAGGGCTTAAAACCTAGATAATGGGTTGACAGGTGCAGCAAACCACTATGACACATGTATACCTATGTAACAAACCTGCACATTCAGCACGTGTATCCCAGAACTTAAAGTAAAATAAAATAATAAGAAAAAAAGAATTAGAAATACCTTTTCAATGGGAAGTTCTGCAGCATAAAGTTAGCATTTGTAAATATTCATAAAGATTTACTGCTATATGCAAGGCACTTTCAAGCACTACGTATCTCTTATCTTCACGCCAACCCTGTGAGGCACATTTTTCTTACTACTTTACAGCTGGGGAAACTGAGGCTCAGAGAGGGCGAGTCTTTTGTCCATGGGCAAACTGCTGGTGAGAGGCCAGCTAGGAGTTGGAGCCAGGACAGTCTAACTCTGACACTCCCACCCAGCCACCCACTCATTCTTTTGCTCAGTGGCAGCAAGCTCAGAATTAATTAGCCAACAGTCAACAAATGTAGCAACCATTGAAACTAACCAAAGGATGCCAGTGGACTGATGATGACTTACTTTGATTTTTTTACCCTGATTACCCGATTTTTTGGGGGCACTAAGGGGATGTGTTAACTTGCAAATCCACGTAAAAGATTCTACATCTCCACATGTTGCCACGAGGCTCTTGGAGCCATTTGATGTGTCTCGTCTGCCTGTTAATGCAGTTCTTGTTAAGAATCGATGGCTCTGTCCATTACAAATTCCCATTCTTTGAGGTTTACGACTATGCTATAAAATTTTGCTCTGAGATGAAATTTTCCACATAAAAATTAATCCCTGGAATTTGGCCTTTAGAAACAGTACATTTTAAGTCAGTTTGTTATGCTTAAAGTCATCAATGAGGATTTTAAAAGAACACAAACTTTATGTTCCCACAGACTCAAAACATGGAAATAGTTTGATATTTGTGGACATTAGTCTATAACATGGAATAATCTTCTAGTGTATCCTTGGAGCTTAGAAAAACACAGCACAGAGACAGCTTTATGTAGAAACGCAAATGCTCTGCGTGTGCTCCCACCAGCTCTGTCGTCTGGTAGGAATGTTCACAAATATAAAAGTGTGTGACCCCATGGAGCTAGCAAGCCAATAATGCGGATTACAAATGTATTAAATAAATTAGTTCAGATTAAACAGCTTTAAAATAGCTTCCTAATACGCAAAAAGACTCCCTGAATTAGCAGATTTGAGTTTAACTTACACATTATCTATGCTACTAAGCGGAAAAAAGGAATTACTTATGAGTCCACATTTACGGTGGTATGGATTTTCATAATGGCTAAGCTACCTCCTAAGTGGGTTTGTGCCTGAAATTGCAGCTACCCTTCCAAGCCCCAGAAGAAAATGGGAGGCAGTATAAAGTTTTATAGAGGCCAGTTAGAACCAACGTTGGGTTCCAACCCTGCCACCTGCATTAGGTTGAGCTGGGTGCGTTTCCTCATCTATAAAATGAGGCTGAGAATACTTACTTCACAGGGTGGTCAGGAGGATGAAATAACACGTCCAACCCTCGCTCCTCAGAGTGTGGTCCACAGACCAGCAGCAGCAGCATCCCCTGGGAGCTTATGAGAAATGCGATCTTGAGCCCCGCCCAGACCTGCAGAACTGGAGCCTGCATGTTAACCAGATGCCCAGGCGAGTGATGTGCACGTCAGCATTTCAGAAGCCCTGCTCTACTCCAGACTCCTCACCTGGATGAAATGAGCAAGCCGGGGGCTTGGAGAAATCATGGCGCGAGCATACCACCACAAGGACATGTGAGGGCTCTTATTTCTGCTAATTGTCATTCAACAATGATTTTAAAGAACAGTACTCAACCAGCAAGAGTTTGTGTGCACATGTAGGTAAAGCAGTAACACTGTCCTCCTGGGCATGGCAGGTGCTTCCCGCTGTCCTCCACTCTGTGCTGATGGGTCATGATTGATCTACCTGCACCTTTCAGGAGAACCAGCAGGAGTTAACAGTGTCATTAAGGTCCCCAAGAATGGCAAAGCTAGCTGGCTTATGTTAACAGAGACTCTGGGCTGGACACGGTGGCTCACACCTGTAACCCCAACACTTTGGGAGGCCAAGATAGGAGGACTGCTTGAGGCCAGGAGTTTGAGACAAGCCTGGGCAACACAGTGAGACCACATCTTCAAAAAAAAATTTAAAAATTAGCCAGGTGTGGTGGCACAGGCCTGTCATCCCAGTTACTCCGGAGGCTGAAGCAGGAGGATCACTTGAGCCCAGGAGGTCGAGAGTGCAGTGAACTGTGATTGTGCCAATGCACCCCAGCTTGCACAACAGAATGAGACCCTGTCTTATTAAAACAGAGGCTCTGGTGTTGAGACACTATTTCTAGAATATTTGGCATCCTTCTTAAAAACTCAAGAAGTCTTTCAGGATTTCTGGACACCATGTGTTAAGAGAACACTCTAATTCTGCGCTCTGGACAAACTCAAGTGCCAGGGGCAGACTTCTTGTAAAGACAGAATGATGAAGATGCCAAGCCTCCGTCCCTATGAGCCTGGCCCCGCTTTCTCTCTATCCCTGCCTCGGCCTTCCTGTTCCTCGAGAGAGCCAGATGCCAGGAAGAGAGTCCTGGCCCTTGAGCATTCTGGAAGCAGCACCTACTCCTGCCACATGTGTCCTGCCTGCCTGGTGGCTGCTGGCACGCCCCCAAATGTTTTTCAACAAGGCATACTGAGAGTGCCTTCAGAAAACTGCCAGTGTATCTTCTGGGTGGGAGGGTGTGAAGGAGGATAGAAATCTGCATATTTCAGGTGAAACAGGTTTTTCCATAGAAAAACACACTGAATATTTCACTGTTTAAAACGCTTGATGTGGTCACTCAGGAAAATATTCAAATATATTACAATTTTCACTTTCATCCCCAAACTGGAAGGCTGAATAACTTTCGTAATTCATCTTATTTCTGGGTATACCACAGAAAATGAGGCTCGAGATGTTTATTAACTCAGGAGTTAGATACTGCTATTCTAGTTCTCAGTTTTTAACCCCATAAAAATTGTAACTGCCCCTTGAGAGACTGAAACCCCAGTTTCATTAGCTCCTTAATCCAGGCAAATGTCACGCCTTCTTGCACACATGCAGCATATGGCACACATAGGTGGTGCTCACGATGGTCCACGTTGTTGCTGAGTGACCGCACCCCTGGGGCCGTTATTCCCGTAGCTGTTAGGGCAGCGGGCCCGCACCTGTCCTAAGCGGTACATACTGTCATCTCTGCAGCTCCTCTCTGTCTTGCTTACAAACTGCAGGATGTGTCCAGGTAGCTCCAAGACCTTTAGCTTGGCCAAACCATTCATTTCTTCAAAAGTTGAGATAAAGTCAAGGCACATTCCAGGGTTTTCGTTTTATATTGGAGCATATACTAAGCCACATATCAGAGAAAGTACGGGCCAAAAATCCAAGCTAGTCCAAAGTCAACCTTGACATCAGATCTATATAACTATACTCTGTTTTCATCTTCAGCATTTAAGACCAGCCTGACACACAGATGCTGTGAAGACAAGAATTCATGGCTCTCCGGTGCCCGAGTGTTTTAGAAAATTCCAGCCTGGGGTTGATTCTCTTTGATGTCAGCTCCAGGGCTGCAGGCAGCAAACGCTAAGCGCTTACCATGTGCCGGCCACCACGATGCACTGCAGGAGACAAAGAGAGCCAGGAACCGCCCTTGTCCCTGCTGTCCCTACTTCACATCTCTAGCAAGAGCTAGCGGGGTTGTGAGGCCTGTGCAACTTGGTGCGGCACCCAGCAGCGTGCTCAGCGTGGAGTGGGTGACGGCACCAGGGAAGGATGTGCTGCAGGAGCACACAGGAGGGGTGCCTAACCAAAATACTGACAACAACTAACACTGAGATGGCGCTTCCTGTGGACCAGGCAGTGCTCCAGGGCACTCTAACTCATTCAAGTAGGCCATTTAATACTTACAACTATCATGAGATGGATTCTAGTTATTATCCCAATCTCACAGGTGAGCGAACAGAGGCACAGAAAGGTTAAGTAATTTGCCCAAAGTCACACAGCAGTAAGTGGCAATGCCAGGACCTGAACTAGGAAGACTGGCTCCAGAGCCTGTTCCTCACCACTGCATCAGGCCAACTCTAAATGTGGCCGATCCGAGGACCACCCTTCAGAAGGCTCCTAATCAACAAGTCCCATTTAAAAGGCTCAAGGAATGAATTTTACTTCTCTGAGACCAGGGCGCTGGGAAGTTCTGGAAGTGCATAGAGACCATTTAAGTGGACCATCAGGAAAGAACTTCTTCACACCTCAGGGAAGATGGTCCTAGAAACAGACTGTACCACCAGGCAATTTTCCTTTATGTTAAAGTAAACCTGTGTTCTGGAAATTTAAGGTTACTGTCTTTTATCCCTTTCCTTATCTTGGGCCCTAAAAAGATGAAGTTTCTGCTTCTGTACTAGAGTATAAAAAGGTACTTTAAAAACTTAAATATTTATAAAAATCAGAGTTTTCTAGAATAAAAGCTCCCTCAACACTTTTCTTTTTCACTGTTTTAAATTTGTTACGTCCACAGCCTTTCTTTTCTTTCTGACTGAAAACATCTAGCGATGTCCTCCCATTAAATATCCTCTCCAATAGGATTCCTTGGAACCTGTTCCAATGCTGAAAGCCATGATGTGCCTGAAGGGATTGCTCAGTTCAATATCTTACTTATTTGTGACTTGAAAAAGTACTAAAATGAAAAATTTTTACTTGTTTCTTAATTTCTAGTTTTTCTTCTTTTTATTTTTTAAATAAAAAATTAGGCCAGGCACAGTGGCTCACGCCTGTAATCCTAACACTTTGGGGGGTCAAGGTGGGCCGATCACTTGAGGTCAGAAGTTCGAGACCAGCCTGGCCAATATGTTGAAACCCAGACTCTACTAAAAATACAAAAATTGGTTAGAAATCACTTGAACCCGGGAGGCGGAGGCTGCAGTGAGCTGAGACTGTGCCACTGCACTCCAGCCTGGGTGACAGAGTGAGACTCCAGCTAAAAAAAGAAAAAAAAAATTAAATGCCATGGTTTAAGAATGATGATGTCTATTAAAATTCCCCCCATCCCACCACCAATAATGATTCCCAAAGCAACCAATATACTGCTTTGGGAAAGATGTGGATTTGCAGTCAGATATCCTGGGTTGAAATTCTAACCCCTACTAAACTGTCTGATACTATCAAGTTCTTTTTTACTTTTAGTGTCAGGTTCAGGGGGTACACGTGCAGGTTTGATACAAGGTTATACTGCATGCTGCTGGGGCTTGTGCGTCTATTGATCTTGTCTCCCAGAGAGTGAGCATAATACCTGACAGGAAGTTTTTCAGCCCTTTCCCACCTCTCTCCCTCCTTCCTTTTGGAGTCCCCAGTTTCTATTGTTCTCATTTCTATGTCCATGAGTACCCAGTGCTTAGCTTCCATGTATAAGTGAGAAAATACTTATATTTACTTTTTCTGTTTCTGCATTAATTCACTTAGAATAATGGCCTCCAGCTGCATCCATGTTTCTGCAAAGGACATGATTTCATTCTTTTTCACAGCCGTGTAGTACTTCATGGTGCATATGTACCACATTTTCTTCATCCACTGCTGACGGACATCTAGGTTGATTCCATGTCTTTGCTATTGTGAACAAGTGCTACAATAAATATACAGGTGCAAGTGTCTTTTTGGTAGACTGATTTATTTTCCTTTGGGCATATATCCAGTAGTGGGATTGCTGGGTGGAATGGTAGTTCTATTTTCAGTTCTTTGAGAAATCTCCAAACCGCATTCTATAGTGGCTGAACTAACTTGCATTTCCACCAAGAGTGTATATGTGTTCCCTTTTCTTTTTCTTTTTCTTTTCTTTCTTTCTTTTTTTTTTTCAGACGGAGTGTCACTCTGTCGCCCAGGCTGGAGTGCAGTGGCACGATCAAGGCTCACTGCAAGCTCCGCCTCCCGGGTTCACGCCATTCTCCTGCCTCAGCCTCCCGAGTAGTGGGGCTACAGGCGCCCGACATGACGCCGGAAGTGTTCCCTTTTCTCTGCAGCCTCATCAACATCTGTTATTTTTTGTCTTTTTAATAATAGCCATTCTGACTGCTGTGAGGTGATCGTTGTGGTTTTGATTTGCATTTCTCTTATGGTTAGTGATGGTGCGCATTTTTTCCTATGTTTGTTGTCACTTGTAAGTCTTCTTTTGAGAAGTGTTTGTTCATGTCCTGTGCCCAGTTTTTAGTGGGGTTATTTGTTTTATTCTCATTGATTTGTTTACATTCCTTATAGATTTTGGATAAATGATCATTGTTAAATGCATTATAAAATCAGATTTCTTCGTCTAAAATATTTCTACAGGGCTGACAAATGGAAACATGACAGACTTTGCTGTGAATGTGAGGCCCCTGGTTAACCAGAGATAATGGAGATGGATCAACTGGACTCTATGATGACATCTTGCCACCATGAAATGGACAGAAGCCAAAGGATTAGGAGAACAGGTGCCCATCCTCCCTAAAGGCCTGAGAGTGCCTTTTATGCAGATAAGGAGAAACATGGTCTTGTTTTGATTAAAAATGACCTTAATTAAGTCTGTTATTCTCAACATAGTAAATACCCACAGCAGGAAAGCAAATACAGTAAAATAGAGGGTTAATAATAAAAATGTAGAGTCCTCATAGAAGGAATGCTATTCTGGCAGAAACACATCTAATTTTGGTTATACAAATAAAAGTAATTTTAAAAAAATTTACAAGCTTAGAAATGGTAATACTGCAAACACCTTTACAATTTTATTTCCTATAATATACCTTACAGAAAAGTTTTCCAAACCAGTCTATCACCATTCATCCTCTGAGAGGCAGAAATCCTGGCCAAGGTTGCCTGCAGGGTGGCAATTTGGTCACACATGCTCTTCTTGGTGATTTTTAGCTCAAACAGACAAAACAGCAAATGGTGAACCTTGATCAGACTCCAGCTGAATGCCTTGGAAGTCTTAGGCTACAGATTCTGTCTGCTGTCATTATGCCTGGAACATTTTAGCTTCAGTGCCTCTTGATGTGGTCGGATGCTGGTCAGGAGACCCAGGGTCTAGTGCCACCTCTCCTGCTAGCTGAAAGTGACATCTTGAGTCACACAGCTGTGCAGTCCTCGCATGTCTCATTTCATTGCTAGGACCAAATCAATGTCTTGCACACTTCAGTCCAAGTCCTTCAAGTCTCACCCTAAGGATTCTTAAAATACCTGCGTTCCACATGTTCTATTATTTATTTAATATTGATTTTAAACTAGACTTCAATTAATTCATTTTTTAAAAAATTTAACCTCTAAGTAACAATATCCATAAAATCACAGGCCTGATATGCTAGAGATTTTAAATAAAACATTTGAGGCAAGCATATTATTAAAAATTGTATAATAAAATTACAAGCATAGTGGTATGTTCCTATAGTTTCAGCTACCTGAGAGGCTAAGGCAAGAGGATTGCTTCAGTTGCTCAGGAGTTTGAGACCAGACTGGTCAATATAGTGAGATCCTGTCTCTATTTTTAAAAGATATATAATAAAATCCAAAACAATCCTTAATGTTATTTATAGAATATAAAGATAATTTTCTTTCTTTTGCTCATTTAAAAGAAACGTTTGCTGTATAATTTAGTTTCAATTAGTAAGAAAAACATGATTTATCCACATATATATTGTGTTTGAAACTTTAACACAGTTAAAATATAATATAGGAGACTCACGGCAGGGTGCGGTGGCTCACGCCTGTAATCTCAGCATTATGGGAGGCCAAGACAGGTGGATCACGAGGTCAGGAGATCGAGACCATCCTGGCTAACACGGTGAAACCCCATCTCTACTAAAAATACAAAAAAATTAGGCAGGTGTGGTGGCGGGTGCCTGTAGTCCTAGCCACTCAGGAGGCTGAGGCAGGAGAATGGCATGAAACTGGGAAGTGGAGCTTGTGGTGAGCTGAGATCATGCCACTGCACTCCATCCTGGGTGACTGAGCGAGACTGTGTCTCAAAAAAAAAAAAAAAGGAGACTCAAAGAATAATGAGCTGAGAAGTTCCACAGACTCACTTGCCAGGAAAACAACCATAATTGGTGAAATTATGTAAAAGAGTAACCATTTTGAGTCTCTGCAAATTGTCCAAGGGAATTTCAGCAGATTAATAAATATCTTGTTTCAAGAAAATCTATTAAATCTCTTACTTCCATTGTAAGAACAGTGAGAGTCTGTGGCACTTGAGCCACAACCCACTCCTTCCCTCTCCCTTCCCCTGTTCAGCACAGGGAAGATCTACACTGAGTGGGTGTGGCAAAAAACAAGAGTTTCCTCTCTCCCCACTTCCCAACAAAGCCTATGGCATCTCCAGTGAAAGGCAAGCATCAGCACGTCCCTGTTGCAGAGGTTAAATTACAGGTGAATGCAGTCAAGAGGCCATAGGCTTCCTATTACCACTTGGCCTTCCTTGTTCTACCCCTTCCTTCCCCCACTCTTAGGGCAGAAGATCTATCCAAGGAATGGCAGCCTAATGATAGCATGGTCCCAACTGCTCTTAGCCCAGTTCATTCACAGGGTGGAAATTCCATGTAAGGAGAGGCAAGCTAAAAAGACCAGCGGCTACTACCTCTACCCAGTGTCCTGCCCATCCTGCCCATAAAGTTGAGGAGGGCTCACTCAGAGAAGTGAGCTAATATCCCCACTCCAGCTGTGGAGCATCAACTCAGAGATTTTGCCCAGAATGTACAGGCAGGCCATAAGAACAAAGAGTTCCAAAGCTCTGCTACCAAAAACTTACTTTATTTAGAACCGTATATAAGGAAGCTCAAGTGTAAGGGTGCTTTCAAAAACAGTAGAAATTTTGGTAGTAAGAAATTGAGAGGAGGCTAGTAGCTCTTTGAGAGTGACAAGCTTAACTCTAGGTCAGCAATTTTACAGAGAATCAGAGAAAGAGACAGTTAAGAAGAACCTTTCTGGGGTCAGAACAAACCTCAAAGGCTAGATTCAAAAATGACCCCTGCAAAGGGGCCTGAATTTAGTTGGATTAGACTCTGTAGTGATTTATGCCCCAGGTAAAGAGGAAAACAATAAAGCAATTAGCCAGAGCCAGCAATTAGTGGAAACTAACAGCTGGGTGTGATACCAACTAAGACAGACAGCTTGACAGAAATATGAAGCAAAGAAACAAAGAGAGCTCTGCTAAAATCACTGCCATCCCAGGGTGACTGTGCCATATCCAAGGCTGTGCCCTCTGAGGAGTGACATCAGAGGCTTCACATTGCAAGGAAAACAGACTTTAATAAAATAGTCCAACGAAGCTACTAAATAAACGAGAAAACAACAAGAAGTTCTGGGGAGGAGGAGAAAATCAGTATCTAGAGGAGTTAGTACAATATATTATCAAAATGTCCAGTTTTCAGTAACGAAAAATGAGACAAGCAAAGGAAAGTGTGACACATACACAGGAAATAAAGCAGGCAATAGAAACTACCTGTGGGAGGGCCCAGATATCCAGCTTAACAAAAATTTCACAATAGCCATTACAAATATGTTCAAAGAAATCAAGGAAACAATGATTAAAGAAGCAAAGCAAGGTAAAATGGCAATGTTGCATCAAACAGAAAATATCAATAAAGAAATCGAATTATCTGTGAAAAAACCAAATGGAATGCCTGGTGTTGAAAATACAATAACCAAAATAAAAAATTCACTAGAACTTAACAGTAGATCTAAACTGACATAAGAGAGATTTAGCAAACTTATAGATTGATAAAGACTGTGCACTCTGAGTAACAGAAAAATGATTGAAGAGAAACAAGTAGAGCCTTAGATAAAAAACACAAGACATTATTAATCACACCAACATACACATTATAGGAATACCACAGGAAGGAAGAGAGAGAGAGAGAGAGAGAGAGAGAGAGAAATGAGCAGAAACAAAAATCCAAAGAATAATGGCTGAAAATGTACTAAAGTTATTGAAAAAGTTAATCTATACACTCAGGAATTACAACAAACTCCAAATAGGATAAATTCAAAGAGACCAAAAAACAGGCACATCATGGTAAAAATGCTGACAGCCAAACCAAGGAAAATAGTAACAGACAAATGACTCATCATTTACAAGATAACCCTATTACGATTAACAACTGACTTCTCATCAGAAACAATGAAAGCCAGAAGACAATGGGATGACATATTTGATATGCTGAAATTTATTTAAAAAGACTGTGAACCAAGAATTTTATATCCAGCAACACTATCTCTCAGAAGTTAAGACTAAATAAAGACGTTCCTAGATAAACAAAAACTGAAAGACTGTTGCTAGTAGACTCACTTAAGAAATACAAAAGGAATTTCTTTAGGTTGAAAGCAAGTAACCCTAGACAGTAATTAGAATCTGCATGAACAAAGAGCTCCAGGAAAGATAACTGAATAATGATAAAAGATAGTGTAAATGTACATTTCTTCTTCTTTCTTCTCTTAATTAACTTAAAAGGCAATTGTTTAAAACAAATATATGCATAAGTAATTGTGCCACTGGCCCAATAACATGTAGAAATGTAATCTATTTCATGATGAAAACACAGAGGAGATGAGTAGGAGCAAAGCTGTACTAGGCAAAGAGAATTGGTACCAGATGGTAACTCAAATCCACAGGAACAAATGAAGAGAACTAGAAAACGTAAATTAGAAAGCTAATACAAGACATGCTATAAATAGATGCTTGTTCTCATCTCTTCTTTCAAATTCTTTAAAAGACATAAAGTGACACAAAGTAACAGTTATAACAATGTACTGTTAGGTTTGTAACATAGAGAGCTAATGTGTATAACAACAAGAGCACAAAAAAAGAGAAAACAGCTATATTGGAGTAAAATTATATATATATCTTACACTAGAATTTAGTGGAAATCTTAAGTAGATTCTGACAAGTTATATGTGTTAAGCTTGAGAGCAACCACTATTCACAATAGCAAAGAGTTGGAACCAACCCAAATGTCCAACAACGATAGACTGGATTAAGAAAATGTGGCACATATACACCATGGAATACTATGCAGCCATAAAAAATGATGAGTTCATGTCCTTTGTAGGGACATGGATGAAACTGGAAAACATCATTCTCAGTAAACTATCACAAGGACAAAAAACCAAACACCGCATGTTCTCACTCATAGGTGGGAATTGAACAATGAGAACTCATGGACCCAGGCACTGTTGTGGGGGTTGGGGAGGAGGACATAAAAATCAATCTAATGATGATTAATCAGGAAGGAAACCTGCACATTGTGCACATGTACCCTAAAACCTAAAGTATAATAATAAAAAAAAAAAAAAGAAAATAACTTAAAGCAGTATAGGAGGAATAGAGGAAGAAAAAAAGATGAGACATACAGGAAACAAAAAGTAAGGTGGCAAATGCCAATCAAACTACATCAGTAAGATTACATAAGAGTGAAATGAACAAAAGGCAGAGACTGTCAGAATGGATAAGGGAACAAGATTTAACTATATGCTATGTATAGAAAATAATTTAGAATCAAAGATAGCAATAGGTTGAAAGTAAAAAAAATGGAAAAAGGTACACAAACAACAGTCATAAGAAAACTGGTGTGACCATACTAATATTAGATAAAACAGACTTCAGAACAAAAAAAAGTTACAAGGGATAATAAAAGACATTTAATAATGACAAAGAGTTCATTCCATCAGAAAGAATGAACAGTTACACACATATATACATCCAACCAACAATAAACTTCCAAAATACATGAAGCAAAAACTGACAGAATTGAAAGGAGAAACAGACAACTTAAGAATAATAGTGGATACCATAATACTCCACATTCAATAATAGATAAAACAACAAGGCAACAAGGCAAAGGATCGACAAGGAAATAGAAGACTTAAACACAGTACAAGCCAAATAAACCTAACAGATGGACCTCTATAGAACACTCTAGTCTACAACAGTAGAACATGACATTCTGAAGGACAGACCATATGCCAGGCCATGAAACAAAATAATTGAAATCACCCAATATATACTCTATGATTAAAATACAATAACACTAGAAATCATAACAGAAAGAAAACTGGAGAATTCAAAAATTCACAAATATGTAAACAATAAACAACATACACACTAAAAAAAAACCCATAGATTCGGCTGGGTGTGGTGGCTTATGCCTGTAATCTCAGCACTTTGGGGGGCCAAGGCGGGAGGCTGGCTTAAGCCTAGGAGTTTGAGACCAGTCTGGGCAATATAGTGAGACCTCATCTCAAAAACAAAACAAAATACCCTAAAACAAAAAAAGAACAACCCATGGGTCAATGATGGAATAACAAGGAAATTTCTCCCCCAAAAGGAAATCTAGAAAACACTCCGAGATGAAGGCAAATAAAAGCAAAACATACCAAAACTTGTGGGATACAGCTATAGGAGTACTCTAAAGGAAATTTATAGCTGTAAAAGCCTACATTAAGAAAGAAGAAAGATATCAAATTAATAACCTAATCTTCTATAATAAGACACTGGACCAAAAGGAATAAATTAAACCAAAATCAAGAAAAAAAGAAGGAAATAACAAAGATTACAGTAATAAAATAGAGAATAGAAAAATAGAGAAAATCAACATAATTTGGTTCTTGGAAAAGATAGAAAAAATTAAGAAACCTTTAGTAGACTGACATAGGAAAAAAAGACCACTAAAATCAGGAATGAAAGGGGCAATATTGTTATCAGCCTTACAATGATACAAAAGACTATAATGGAATATTATGAGCAACTGTATGCCAACAGATTAGATAACTTGTATGAAATGAAAACAATTTCTAGAAAGGCACAAATGACCAAAACTAAATCAAGAAGAAATAACAAATCTCAATAGACCTGTAACAAGTAAAGAGATTGAATTAGTAACTTTAAAACTTCCCAGGAAATAAAAGCCCAGACCAAGATGGCTTTACAGGTAAATTTTACCAAATATTTAAAGAAGAATTAATACTAATTCTCCACCAATCCCTCCAGAAAATTTCTTTTTGGAGAAGACAACACTTCCCCACTCATTCTAGTATGACTATGATTATCATTTTGGAATGCTTCTTACTAGTATTTCTTTTTTTCTTTTTTTTTTTTTTGAGACGGAGTCTTGTTCTGTCACCCAGGCTGGAGCATAGTGGCATGATCTCAGCTCACTGCAACCTCCACCTTCCGGGTTCAAGCGACTCTTGTGCCTCAGCCACCCAAGTAACTGGGACTACAGGAATGCACCTCCATGCCCGGTTAATTTTTATATTTTTAGTAGGGATGGCTTTCACCATGCTGGCCTTAAGTGATCCGTCCGCCTTGGCCTTCAAAGTGCTGGGATTTCAGGCAAGCATTACCACACCCAGCCCCTCACTAGTATTTCAGCATTAATGTTCCCTCTTTAACCAGTGCTTATTATGAGTATACACAAACAACATTTCCTGGCATAAGAACAAGTTGAACCCATAGTGGAATCCCTACAGTGGCAGACAGTGGCAGCTGAGAGTGACAGACCAACGGAGGGAAAAGCCACAAGCCATCTCCTCTAAGCTCCACTGCCATCACCTGAGCTCATGGCACACACCTGCTCTGCCTCTAAGAGAGGTGCTGCTCTTCACATCACTACTCTGGAGACACCAACCCCACCAGCACGTTAAGCTCTCTGGGACCTCAAGACACATGTGTATAAAATGCAGTTGCATGTGTGTGCATGTGTATGAATATATGCAAATATTACATGAGGATAGTGATGGAAAATCAGGATGTAAGAAAGTTTTGGAGGAAAATAAAATTTAAAAAATGCTGCCCAGCTGGGTGTGGTGATGTGCACTTGTACTCCCAGGTACTCTGGAGTCTGAGGTGGGAGGACTACTTGAGCCCAGGAGGTCAAGGCTGTAGTGTGCTATGATCACACTTGTACATAGCTACTTCACTCCAGCCTGGAAAACATAGACAGACCCTATCTCTAAAATAAGTCAACAAACAAACAGGGAGGAGGGTAGGAAGGAGAGCTGTTATAAAGTACGCTTATATGCAGTCCCAGCTACTTAGGAGGCTGAGGCAGGATTGTGTAAGTTCAGGAGTTCAAGACCAGCCTGGGCCACATAGCAAGCCCCTATCTCATAGCTAGCTAGCTAGCTAGCTAGCTAGCTAGACAGATATATAAATAGGATGGATGGATGGATGGATGGATGGATGGATGGATGGATGGATAGACAGACAGACAGACAGACAGACAAAGTAAATAAACAAAATAGAAAATAGCCTGCCCAATGTTCACATCCTGATACGCCACAGGTCAAACACTCCTAGGTTCAGACTGAAGTTCTCTTCAGAGTCTCCTCTGTAACTAACACTGTGGAAAGCACCACGAGGAAAGGACAGGAAGACAAATCCACGCCCAGGTCAGCTTGCAAAAAGCTAACAATCTTGCTGGAGAAACAAGACTGTTTTTGTTTTTCGGTTTTTTTTTAAGACGCAGTCTCCCTCTGTTGCCCAGGCTAGAGTGTAATGGCGCGATCTTGGCACACTGCAGCCTCTGTCTTCTGGATTCAAGTGATTCTTCTGCCTCAGCCTCCTCAGTAGCTGGGATTACAGGCACACACCACCATGTCCGGCTAATTTATGTATTTTTAGTAGAGTCAGGGTTTCACCATGTTGGCCAGGCGGGTCTCGAATGCATGACCTCAAGTGATCTGCCCGCCTCGGCCTCCCAAAGTGCTGGGATTACAGGCGTGAGCCACTGTGTCCGGCCAAGACTGGATTTTTTAAAAAACAATTAAAAATATAAAACAATATTATTTTGCAAATAGTACTTTGTAAATTTAAGAATGCACTCTCTAGAACCTCATTTGACACAATCAGGTTTCAAAAGTGAGGCTCAGATACTAAATGCTTAAGAATTGCTTGAAACTGAATTGCTCCACAAAGTTTTGGTCTCTTTCCACTCCCTTTCCAACTGGGAACTACAATTTATAGAAGGAATTACAAATTCCTTCTAAAATATTTCTAGGTTATCTACAAATTATATTTTTTTCATATTGGGTTTCCAAGAGTTAAATGAAACATTAAAAACTTAAGGGAGCACAACACTGATTATCCCTCCTTGGATAAATCATACCTACAACTTTTATTGTGAAAGGTTTGTCCTTAAAAGGGTTAAAAGCCTGGTTGACTACATAGAACCAGGCTTATCAAATTTAAAGTAATATTTCCTACACACTCTACCAATAATAATCATTCTTTGGCCTACACAGATCTTTTCATGTGGCTACATAAGACAAGTCATTCACTTTCCTAATCATAATGCTACCCCCTTTTTCTGGCCTTCAGAGGGAAGACAGGAAGGAAGTTGGACAGTATTTTCTAAAGCATGGGTTGCAATCTATTAGGACAGTCGACTTAGCAGACTGCAACCAGTTTTAAAAGAAAGAACAGAATAGGAAATACCTGAGTGAGCACAGTAAAGACAGGTATTGTGAGACATTTTTGTTGTCATTATAATACGTGTGTATTTATATTGGGTTATGATGCAAGATGCATTTCTCACTGTGGGTCAGGGTTTAAAAAGTTTGAAAGCCACTGGTTGAAAAAGTTAACGAGATACTCAAATATATCATTCCTTCCTATTCAACAAGGTAAAACCACCTTCTTACACAAAACTCAATTCTGTATTGGGAATAAACCAGCAATACACTAGTGAAGATCTTTCAAGGTCAAAGGTTATCATTCAGAAGGTGACATATGTACACCTCTGGCTCTGTCTGAGGACCTAGGGTGATGTCCTTGTGGTTGAATGAGCTGAGCTGGAATCTGACACCCTGTCTGTAAATTATGTGACTGAATGTCACATAATCTTCCTTAGCCCCAGTTTCCTCATCTATAAAATGTTATGATTACCCCCAAATGCCCTAACAATGTTATAACAATTAAATCAAACAATCCATGTGCATGTGGCATACAATTAAAAAGTGTGCATTATTTTTTATTGGCCTCACGTACAAGTGACCGCTTAGTTCTACACTGGCTCCATGCCTCACAATCCTGGAATTCCACTGCATGTATTGTTCAGAGCAGTGATTCTTAACTGGCTGCAGATTGCATCCAATCTGCAGTATTTTATTTTACCAATACCAATACCTAGGTTTCATTTCAGGCTAACTAAATCAGAAGGAGGTAGACCTAGTATCTGTTAACTTTAAAACTCCCCAGATGATTTTAGTAGGCAAGGTTAAGAATCACTATTTTAGACTGGGTTACTACTGATTGTTTTCTTTATTTTTAACATTCTGTCTGCTGTCTTCCTCTCTCGAGAATAAACAGGCAGACACACACACACACACAGACACATACACACATACACACACATCTCTTTGGAATACATCCCTTCATGTTGCAGCTGACTTCAGGAAGAAAGAAAAATCAAATGTAGACTTAATCTCTTCATTCCTATTCTAACTACCTGGTGACATTAAATATGAAACTCAAAAAATCTTTGAAAGCAAACCAGTTTCTACAACAACAGTCTTCAATTTAGACAAATCATTACTTTTGACATTCTTAAGGAATCCCCAAGAGTTTTTATTTATATGGCTTTATTTTAAGAGAGAGAAGACACAGAATTCTCTCAGCAAGCAAACTGAGCACAAGATTTGGGCTCTGTCTTCCTGCTTTCAGAGACTGTAATTGTTCAAGGACAATAAAACAGTCTCAAAACTCCCTGATCAAAAGCAACTAAAACCCATACATGATACTGGGTTAGGATCTCCTGCTCCTTTTAATTCATACTTCAAGAAACATCTGAAGACAAAGAGTAGCAGGAATTCCAGGGAGAACACAAGCACCAGCCTCAAGGGCATCAACTCATGCCACTGCTTCCTCCTTTCCATCTGATGATAATGAGACCTCTGAATTAGAAATAATAAATTGGTCTTTCAAATTACTTTTGCACATAAGATGCTTTAGAAATGTAAAACCCCAAACCAGACTCAATCTCCAGTGCAATTTGATCAGTAAGCTTTCCTGAGCTTTTAATGCGTTTCCAGGTCCAGCAGGTACAGAATGAATCAGTCAAGGGCAGGGAGCTCCTTGGGTCTCGAGGCTAATCACGCACAAGAAACAAGATGTAGCCTTGTCAGCCAGAACTTGGTTTTGGGTTAAATTGTTTGCAGAGATCAGAAATGCTGCAGATTTGAAGAGGAAAAGACACCAGTGAGGACTGTGTTGGACAGAGAAGGTGTTGCAGCAGAGGTGGCCTTCGGGAGCTGCAGGGCCGTGTACATTCTGAACACAGTCACAGGCACACAAGAAGTGGCATGCTCACATGCACCATGTTTCTGATTTGGGGCCATTTGATTTTCTGCTACGTATGAGTGGGCTCTCCATGTGCAGGCACACACAACACATGCGTATACACACACACGCACACACACTTACCCCCCCACATATACATACGAACACACACACACCCCATCTCCCCCACACTCCACATGCACACACATATATACACACCTATCCCCTCTCACATGCACACACTTATATCCACACACCCTCCCATACACAAACCCCTACCCACACCTCCTTCCCCATACTCCATATGCACACATGCGTACCCACACACATGCACACCCACACGTGCACACCCACACACATGCAGTCACACACATGCACACTCACACCCATGCACATGCACAGCCACACAGTG
>NW_026652280.1:72263536-72308319 GCF_009828535.3 Hylobates moloch | reverse complement strand
CCATGCACATGCACAGCCACACACATGCACACCCACACACATGCACATCCATGCACATGCACAGCCACATATGTGCGCACCCACACAGGCAGCCACACACAGGCACACCCACTCGCACATCCAATGCCTGCCGTGTCTTTCCCCACTGGCTTTCGTGACTCAGATTGCAGGGCAGGCCCAGCACCCCCGGATCAGAGACCCCATCTGCCTGTCACTCCTTGGGCCCCTCCGTTCCCTCCCTGCATTCACCTCTTCTGGGCGTCATAACCTCTCAACACCTCTTTCCCTTTCCTCCCAAGCCCTCTTCTCCCTTCTCTGAGCTGCTTCTCTCCTTTCGACTTTCCTTTCTTCCTGACTTCACCATCTGAAGAGTGTCAGGCCCTGTCAAGCAAACTGGGCCATACCTAAGGGGACGCTGGGGAACCATGCCTGGGAGAACCATGCCTGAGGGACCCAGCCTGGGGGAAAGGTGGGAGTCCAAGGCCACAGGGCTGCGGGTCTCATCCAGGGCTGACTCCTGTGTAAGGGGACACAGTTGCAGGCCACAGCCATCCCAGGAACACACCAGCGAGGCTCCCAGAAAAGCCACGGTGATGGGAGCGGAAACCCTGGTCAAGAAATAAGAAGCAACTCCTGCAGACTCTCCCTAGGTCTCCACGGAGGATTTGGAAACGAAAATGAACAGCTGAAGCCTCCCTAGGTAAAAGTCAGTGTGCCATGGGGCCCCACGTACACAGACCGAGAGCCCACACAGAAAAGGCAGCTTGCAGTGGCATCCAACCATCATTTCACCTGCCTTCTCCCATCACAGTTTGGGGGCAGGAACCGACCACAGAAGAAAAAAGATGGCAAGCTGGGCGTGCTGGCTCATTTCTGTAATTCCAGCACTTCAGGAGGCTGAGGTGGGTGGATCACTTGAAGCCAGGAGTTCGAGACCAGCCTGGCCAACACGGCAAAACCTCATCTCTACTGAAAATAAACAAAAATAGCTGGGCATGGTGGTGCAATCCTGTAGTCCCAGCTACTCGAGAGGCTGAGGCAGGAGAATCATTTGAGCCTGGGAGGCAGAGGTTACAATGAACTAAGATAGCGCCACTGCACTCCAGCCTGGGCGACAGAGCGAGACTCTGTCTCAAAAAAAAAAAAAAAAAAAGAAAAAAAGAAAAGAAAAAAGAAAAAAAGAAAAGAAAAGGAAAAAGATGGCAGAGTGCTGGATGATTCCGCAGAGCTTTCTGAGTGAGCACACGGCTGAACGGGTGCATCACGAAATGTAAATTTTGCTGGACTGTAGGATTAGGGAAGCCACTTTCTCTGAAACAAGGTCAAGATAGTTTCAAGAAACTAGCGGTGACATGAGTGGGTTGTGTCGACAGCACAAGAACAATTCAATCCTAGGAACAGAGGCCAAAAAGTGTTTTCAGAAATGGAAGCTGTGTACAAAAACACCCAGCGAGTAGCAGAGGGAGAAAAGGAACTTGCTGTACTTTCGCTTGGTGAGGTAACAACCAGAGACCCTAAAAAAAAAAATGCTAAGGGCAAGGGAGGAAAGTGAAATGTAAAAAATAATGAATCATTTTGATCATATATTTTAAAATACATTCCTTAATGAAGCCCCATCTCTAAATTTATTTGTAACATTTCACTGAAAAAAGATAAAATTCCAAACATTTTCAGAAAATGAAGAAATCAATAGATTCATTTCCCAGCCTTCAAATGTGTTATTTTATGTATAAATCTCTGTGTAAAAAAGTGTCACTCCCACTGGTTCATTCAGAATAGAGAGGCTCAAGATGAAATTATTGAAAAGGAGAAGGAGAAGAAAGCCTCTCCCATGCAGGTGCTAGAGAAGCCACAGGCCCCTTACCCACTCACAGTGAGACCACTTAGAGCATACATGTCATCAGCTTTCAGCTTCAAGCCAAAATAATTCTGTCTTTTCACGGTATTTTCACAAAGCTTCTCAATGGGACAGGAGGACAAAGAAATTATTCTTCTGAGAATGTTTGTTTTGTTTTTTTTTTCCGATATGAATAATGTCAGCACCACATCCTCTACAGGAACCAAGAAAATGGTGCGACTCATACAAAAAGGCTTTCTGGATTCCAGATGCAGGGTGTTCCAGAAGTCTAAAATAAAGAAATTGTTGGCAACGAAGAGAAACAGCCATCCAATTTATATGAAAGAGATTCAAGATCAGCTACCAGCTATTACTACATAAACTTATTTGAGGACTAACTTTTCAAGATTGAAAGTGACCTCTCCACTTTTTGTAGACATTCTAAAGCTAAGGAAATAAACAAAGGATTGGATACCAGTAAGCAGGATTATGAATGAGCAAAGGCTCAATCATAAACAACAGTCCTAAAAATTGGAGAAAAACAGCCCCACCGGGACAGTGGCCCAGAAGGGATCAGAGGACCCACAAGTCTACGCAAGGCCCAGCCACCCAAGAGAGAGGTTAGTCTGCAAAACCCACTACCATGTGTCTATTGCAGGTGAGAAAGAGGCCTGCCTTACAAGGAAAAGCAAGTAATTGAAACTGTCTAAGCCTGTATGTCTTGAAGATTCCACTCTATGAAATGAAGTGTGGATGTGGGAATAAGCAGGTCCTCCACTCAGCAGGCATGCGGGCTGAGGGTGACTGGGGTCCTTTCCGTGAGGGAATCTGACAGATCGACTGTTCTCAGTAAAGGCCAAGGCAGGGTGGTTCTGGGATTTCCCTGCTTCTAGCACAGTACCTGGCATCTGGTAAGGGCTCAGTATTTACAAAATAAATGAGAGTGAGACTGTCTAACATGGAGAGAGTTCTGGAATGCAATGCCTAGGGCAGGGGTTCTCAAAGTGTGGTTGCTAGAACAGCAGCATCAGCATCACCTGGGAATCTGTTAGAAATGCAAATTTTCAGGTCCACCCAGATCTACTGGGAGCTCTGGGCATGAGGCCAGCAGTCTGGGTTTTATAGAGCCCTCTAGGAGATTCTGATGCATGTTAGAGTTTGAGAACCCTCTGACCCAGGGAAACGGTGGTGTTTCAAGAGTGGAAACCTCCAAGAAGAAAATGAATACACATGTAATATTTTGATATTGCCAGCTTCCTAGGAAATCTGATTTCTCTGGGTCTCTGACTCCCGGGACTTGGAACTCCCAACCCCTTTTTTCTTTGCAAGTAGATACAGTGTGATGTTACAGGGGTGCATACACATGCTGATCCTCCCTATTTTTTTTCCTTTTTTTTTTTAGATTCAGAGTCTCACTCTGTCACCAAGGCTGGCTGCGACCTCTGCCTCCCAGGGTCAAGGGTTTCTCCCAACCCAGCCTCCTGATATATGGGATTACAGGTGCGTGCCACCATGCCTGGCTAATTCGTGTATTTTTGTAGAGACGGGATTTTGCCATGTTGGCTAGGCTGGGGTCTCAAACTTCTGACCTTAAGTGATCTGCCTACCTTGGCCTCTCAACGATTCCCCCCTAATTTTTAAGGTATCCAGATTGTTTCGAGATTGACTTGCCTTAAAGTCAGATCCTTGTGTATATGGATGTGTGTCTGTTTCAGGGCTCCTAGGCTCTTCTCACAGTGTCACAGCGACTGTCATCATCTGACTTCACTTGGTTGGCAGGGGAAAGGTAAAACGGTAGCTGTGACTCAGAGCCCTCAGAGTCCTTCTCAGTTTCTATGCTTTTTTTTTTTTTTTTTTTTCTTCGAGACAGAGTCTTGCTCTGTCACCCAGGCTGAAGTGCAACGGCACGATCTCAACTCACTGCAACCTCCGCCTCCCGGGTTCAAGCAGTTCTCTCTCCTCAGCCTCCCAGTAGCTGGGATTATAGACACCTGCCACCACGCCCGGCTAATTTTTGTATTTTTAGTAGAGACAGGGTTTTGCCATGTTGGCCAGGCTGGTCTCGAACTCCTGATCTCAAGTGATCTGCCTGCCTTGGCCTCCCAAAATGCTGGGATAACAGGTGTGAGCCACCATGCCCGGCCCTCGGTTTCTATTCTTTACTAGGTATTTTTTCAACATCTAGTTTGCAGTAATTTTAGCCTCAAGGAGTCTGCCATATCTTCAACTTTCATTCACTCCAGTTCTTCAGCTGTGTGACATTAGCTAGCTTGTGCATCACGAAATATTTTTGATCTGTTTCTTTAAGGGAGAAAGTAGGGGAAATCTGAAGGTTTGATGGACAAGTTCATTTAAGAGGAAGTAAGTTTGCAGATATTAGCTAACTTTCAGTTCTCGTATTTAATTTGCTCCCCTGGCTTGGTTCAGTATTGAAATATATATATTTTTTCCAACACAGAGCTTATTATTCTGTAATATATTACCAGGAATCAGCAATCTCTACACAACGCCAGTTTGTGTTCAGTAAGAGGTATTTTGGTTGATGTAGCAATTGTGCTTACATTTGGAGAAAATCTGGAAAAGCAGTTGTCTGTATCAGTAAAATTCATCACTAAAATTAAATGCTTTAATTTTCCTAATGGGCTTGAAAGGGGGAGTGGGAAACCAAATGTGCTTTGAAAAGATAATCTCCTGGAAGAGGAAGTCTGTATGAAGGCTTAATCAAATCTGGGGCAGAAGTTATGTTGCCAAAATTACTAATCATCAGAACGACCCTGCTTGCTCATTAGTGCATTAATAAGTGTGGCCACCCTTCACCTGAGCAGGCTGCTAATCTCCACGGTCAGGCATAATCCATTTCTTCTCCTCTCTCTTCACCTCAATATTAATGGCTTAGCAAAGACCCCTTTAAAAAAACAGAACCCAGAAGGCACTGTTATTTATCACCGAAGACAATAAATTCATGCAGCTTACAGTATTCATGCCGGAATAAAGAGAGCCAGTAACAGATTTGTTCCTGATGCATTAGAAATGAGCCCCAGTGACAAACTCCTGCTCTCTCCCCAGCAAAGCTGATGTATTGACTAGACAGGTAGATATGAGCTACTCAGGCTGTCTGGGTGCTATGGAAATCACGTAGAGTGCATTTGACCATCGGCAATGGGGCCAGACACGCATGAGGCTCATTCTTATTCCAGCCAGGGAAAAGGCCTCGTCTGCATTTGCCTTTTGCTGAAAGGCTGCCATATTTGTCAGCTCAGACGCGTGTAAGATAAGCTCTGTCCTCGTTATCTAATATTTCACCAGGCAGTGGAACCGAAGGATAAGGACACCCTAATCGCCTACGTGGGCAGCAAAGCTTGAGTGCTGTCAGGCCCAGCACGAAGCCTGGAGTCTGGACAAGAGGAAGTTTACCACAGAAGTTAATCACTTCATTTGGAAGGAAAGCCCTGAAGGATTTGGACAATTATGGTTTATCCTGGTTCTACAGTGTATCAGAAGACAGATCCAAAGTTCTCACTGCAGAATATCTTCAGACAACTTGCCTTTCTTTCCCACAGCACACTCTTAACTTAAATTTACCCTAGGATTAAGCACAATAAGAAGTGGTAATATGGAATTATTTGTGCACAGTTAACAAGAAATGAGTATGAGAAAAGACAGGTTTTGCAGCCATCCCTCCACCGAGCCATCCTATGATTCCTACATTGGTTAAGTCTTCCTGGGCGCCAGGTGCAGTGCTAGCCACCAAGGGGAACAATATGGATGAGCTCCTGTTCTCAGACAAGCTGGAAGTGTCTGGGAAGGAAGAGGAGACAGATAGCAGATAGCTACAAACCAGCTGGGCAGGGCTATCACAGAATCATCACAGCTCAGCTCAGGAGAGGAGAGGAAGCGCCAAGCAGTGGGAAGAAGAGAGAGTGGAAGAAGGCTTCCTGTAGGATGTGGCCACTCATCTGAGTCTTAAAGGATAAGTAATAATTAGTCAGATGACAGAAACAGGGGACAAGATTCCAGGGGGAGAGACTGTCATGAAGCAGAGGTTAAGAGACGACAGAGCACAATGTGTCTGGGACAACCCTAAGCAATTGGAGTCCAGGGCATTACGATGATGAAGAGACCAAGGCAGGCAGAGGCAGACCCTAGTCACAGGCTTTCCCCTGTGGCCCCGGAGCATTGAAGGGTGATGGGAGGCAACGTGGGTTTGGATGGGCCAGGCTCACCTGCATTCTCAGGGAGATGGGTGTGGGAGATGGGCTAAGGGCGGTGGTGGTCCTCAAGGGAAGCCAGGCTGAGGCTGCGGAGATGGGAAGGGCACGGCATGCCTGTAGGCAGCTGGGGGAGCAGGGCGAGGTGACCCCGCTCTGTGAGTGGCAGAAAGTGCTCGCAGGTTCCATTCTCTTCCCTCTGAGCCTGACATTCATTAAGCCCTGCCATGCCAGAACCGTGAAAGGCAAAGTGAGAGACACAACAATAAGACTCCACCAGCAGTGGGGAGCCACAGCACCCTGGCTCAGTGACTCAAGCAGGCTTCGGTGCGGTCGGGCCCCCTAACACTACTTGTTAGTGAATGAAACAATGAAAACCGCATATCTACAACTATCTGATCTTTGACAAACCTGACAAAAACAAGAAATGGGGAAAGGATTCCCTATTTAATAAATGGTGCTGGGAAAACTGGCTAGACACATGTAGACAGCTGAAACTGGATCCCTTCCTTACACCTTATACAAAAATTAATTCAAGATGGATTAAAGACTTAAATGTTAGACTTAAAACCATAAAAACCCTAGAAGAAAACCTAGGCAACACCATTCAGGACATAGGCATGGGCAAGGACTTCATGTTTAAAACACCAAAAGCAATGGCAACAGAAGCCAAAATTGACAAATGGGATCTAATTAAACTCAAAAGAAACTACCATCAGAGTGAACAGTAAAAGAAACTACCATCAGAGTGAACAGGCAACCTACAGAATGAGAGAAAATTTTTGCAACCTACTCATCTGACAAAGGGCTAATATCCAGAATCTACAGTGAACTCAAACAAATTTACAAGAAAAAAACAAACAACCCCATCAAAAAGTGGGTGAAGGACATGAACAGACACTTCTCAAAAGAAGACATTTATGCAGCCAAAAAACACATGAAAAAATGCTCATCATCACATGCATTGCTCATCATCAGAGAAATGCAAATCAAAACCACAATGAGATACCATCTCACCCCAGTTAGAATGGCCATCATTAAAAAGTCAGGAAACAACAGGTGCTGGAGAGGATGTGGAGAAATAGGAACACTTTTACACTGTTGGTGGGACTGTAAACTAGCTCAACCATTGTGGAAAACAGTGCAGTGATTTCTCAAGGATCTAGAACTAGAAATACCATTTGACCCAGCCATCCCATTACTGGGTATATACCCAAAAGATTATAAATCATGCTGCTATAAAGACACATGCACACGTATGTTTATTGCGGCACTATTCACGATAGCAAAGACTTGGAACCAACCTAAATGTCCAACAATGATAGACTGGATTAAGAAAATGTGGCACATATACACCATGGAATACTATGCAGCCATAAAAAACGATGAGTTCATGTCCTTTGTAGGGACATGAATAAAACTGGAAACCATCATTCTCAGCAAACTATCGCAAGGACAAAAAACCAAACACCGCATGTTCTCACTTATAGGTAGGAATTGAACAATGAGAACACATGGACACAGGAAGGGGAACATCACACACTGGGGACTGTTGTGGGGTGGGGGGAGAGGGGAGGGATAGCATTAGGAGATATACCTAATGCTAAATGATGAGTTAATGGGTGCAGCACACCAACATGGCACATGTATACATATGTAACAAACCTGCACGTTGTGCACATGTACCCTAAAACTTAAAGTATCATAATAATAAAATAAAATAAAATAAAATAAAATAGAAATCAAGGGGCTTCCTCCGAGCAGCCTAAATAACAAAAAGTAAAAAAAAAAAAAAAAAAAAAAAAAAAAAAGTGAAAACCATACCCTGGTCAAGCCACTGAGCCTCTTTTACTCTAACTTCGTATCTTTTGGCAAATATAAATCTTTCTTAAAATTTAATTTATAAGTTGAACGTATATCTCTAAATATCTAAATATCTCAGGGGCCAAACTCGTTTCTTTCTTTCTGGAACTCTAATAAAACTTATTTTTTACAACTCAATTAAAGTTCCCAATCCCATGCATTCTAGTACTACTAACTAGATCTCAGGCATCTCAAAGTTGGTGCTGTGACCACGTCCCTCCCCTAGGTCTCAGTAACAAAAGTCAGTCACCACACATGTGGCCATCAGGAGGCCGCCCCAGTCTGTCAGCCATCCTCTCTCCACCTCACCTTGTCATCTGCAGATTTAGACTACAAATATTGCCCTAACAATTTCACAGTGTTTTAGAAAAAAATGAGAGAATATAAAAGAAACACTAAAATATTAAATTACATGTATTTGTATATAATTTTGTACTAATATTACAAAAGCTTCTAATTTTTTCGATAGCATCTAGCCCACTGTGGCTAGTAAATAAATTTTAAAATAAGAGCTACAATTCACAGTCTTATGGTGCAGGTCAAATAATCGAAAAGACCCAGAGACCGAAAAGAGCTCTTCAGCATGGAAACCTATTAAGGTTTGATTTAGATGAGTATACAAGCAAGATGCCGTGGCTCACGCCTATAATCCCAGCACACTGGGAGGCTGAGGTGGGAAGATCACTTCAGGTCAGAGGTGGGAGATGAGCCTGGGCAACATAACAAGACCCCATCTCTACAAAATGTAAAATTTAAAAATTAGCCAGCACAGTGGCATGTACCTATAGTCCTAGCTACCTGGGAGGCTGAGGCAGGAAGTTTGCTTGAGCCTGGGAGGTCGAGGCTGCAGTGAGCTATTCTCGTGCCACTGTACTCTAGCCTGGGTGACAAAGTGAGACCTCGTCTCTAGAAAAGTAAATTAAAAATAAATAAATAAGTGCAGAAATGAAGTGGAGCCATATGGGAGGTGAGCCACCCAGGAGCAGAGCTGGTGGCAAGGCTGAGGAGGGTGTGGGCCTCCTGCCATGCTGCATCTCTCCTGGGCCCAGTGGGGACAGGTATTGATACCCAGGTGTTGTCAAATGCCTCCTCCCACTGCTCAAAGGAACCCAAGTGGACAGAGCGGAGGAGCTGCAAACACCGCCCTCGGCTGGAGGCCTTAGCGGGCAAACCTGGGAGGGAATTGCATCTGCCTGGAAAAGGCAGGCTGCCCTCAAAGCCAAATCCCACTCCAGGTGGTTTAGATGCAGTTCTTTAATTGATGGCACAGCTACCATGCTGTGGCCTGGGATGCCCACTTATGGTCCAGCACAGTGCACACAGAACTGATATACACATTCATCTTTCTCCTTCACTCCCCAGTCACCTCTTGCCCTTTTAGGCCATTCAAAGGCAAAGAAAACTGGCCATTGCCGAGTGCTTCTGTGTCAGGCCCTGTGCCGACAGATTTAGGTTTTTTTGTTTTTTTCTCTCATTTTTGGCATAAATCACTATGCCCATTTTAGTAGAAAATATTGACGCTGGGTGGGGTGATGTCACTTGATTACAGATGCATGAGAGCTAGGGGCTGACTCCAATCTGGATTTATAATGCCCCCAAGGCCATGCTCCTTTCACAGCTCCTCAGTGTGAAATAAATCACAGAAAGATACACGCATGTTTGTAAGGGATGGGCGGGGGTGGACCATCAAATGCTGCAGTCCAGTCCCTGCCACCCCTTACCACACACATGCACACGTGAACATACATGCACACACATACATGTGCACACAGCTCTGCACGAGTGCACAGTGCACACACACACACACACAAGCTCATGCACCCATACGCACAGGGTGCTGGTAAGCATGGCTGTTCAGCTCAGGGTTCTCAGATCCAGCAGTGCAGAAAGTCCTCAGCTTTGTCTGCATACATGCCCACCAAGACAGGCTTGCAATTTGTATTTTTAACCACTGGTAAGGGTTTAGGAGCCAATAGAAACCACACAACTAAAATTACCAGGTTCAAATTGATGGACAAACTTTAGACAAGGATGAATAGAAAATGAATGGTAGACAAAACAGAAGCTAATGCTAAGATGCAATTTTATAGCTGGATGATCTCTAGTTTCTTTTTATAACTGCATGAGTCCCTTTTTCACGTTCTCAAAGAGAAGGCTCCAAAGAATTTAGGAGATTCTACCCAGCGAAAACAGAATGCAGCAGCTCGGCTGTTTGAATATGCTAGACTGTCTCCAGACAGTTCAGTAGAGACAGAAAATGAGAGACAGGCCTCTATACAGACTGCAGGATAAGAAAAAAACAACTAGCAGAAATGTATTAGGGGTTGAGCATACCTAATCTGAAAATCTAACATCTGAGATGCTCTAAAGTCCCGAACTTTTTGAAAGCCCACAAGACACAACAAGTGGAACAGTCCACCACTGACCTCCTGAGCCGGTCACATCAAAATGCAGCTCAAGCTTTGTTTCATGCACAAAATTATTATACATTGTATAAAATTACCTTCAGGCCATGTGTATAACATATATATGAAACATAAATAAATTTTGTGTTCAGGCTTGGTCCCCATCCCCAAGATATCTCATTCTGTATATGCAAATGTTCCAAAATCTGTAAAAGATCCAAAATCCAAAACACTTCTGGTCCCAAGCATTTTGGATACAGGACACTCAACCTGTATACAGAACACAAACCAGGTATCCACCAACCAGCAACCTGGCAATTATTCAATTTCAAAACCAGATGCAGAAGAGGTATTTTTAAAAGGGCAAGCTTGTAATAGTTAAGCGATGCTGCTTTTCTCTTTGCCAGAGGCTTGATTAGAAAGGGAGCTGTAGTTCAAAGACAGCTTGACGGTTTCATAAGCCAGGAAGATGCAGATTCCTAGACCTGTGGCTATTAAGAAGTCTGGAGCCCTGCCTCTGGACAAGGGCACGGCCAAGTCACCCGGGAAAGGAAGTGACTGCTGGCCAGTCCCCCGAGAAGTCTGGGAACCAGGATGGCCACCCTGTGCCTCTGTCAGCAGTGGTCCCAGTGCCATCGCCTGCACATTGCAGAAGAGTCCTGCAGATGGCTGAGGTGGGACATTCTCATTGCCATTCAAACTGATCCCAAGAACATCCTCTCAGCAGCAGCCAACACTCACCAAGCATCAGGAGAACCGAGCAGCCTGATGCATCCCTGGCCCTCTGGGGCCCATCCTCTAGCTGCAGAGACAGTGCTGCCACCTGACAGGCACAGAGAGCCCAGGGAGAGTGATTCAGAAAAGCCAGAGGATTCGAGATGACGAAAAGGTCACAAGCCAAGAAAGCCAAGGGGGGGTCATGAGCCAAGGTAGGGTGACCACAGCTGTGCCTAGACCCAGGCAAGCTCTCCGGAGCAGCAGGGAAGGCCAGGAGCTGGTGCTCCATCCTGTTCTGTTCAGGGAAAAGCCGCTGAAGGCTTTGAGCAGGGAGTGTGCACAGTATGCACGAGGCGCAGAATAAAACACAGGAAGTGGGAGCAAGGAGAGCAGCCTGGAGCCCTGGAGTCATCCTGAGGTGAAGTGTCAGTGGAAATGAGAAATTGATGAGCACGGACCGTGAGAAAAGCATCACGTTAATAACGCAGACTCATTTATGGCTGACATGCAGTTAACTAGAGGAAGGAAGGAAGGCAGTGTGACTACGGGCCCTAGAAGGGAGACTCAGGGGCCCTGGCTCTCACAGCATCAGACAGCAGCCCTGCTGAGAAGGGACACTGCAGAGGGGCAAGTCTGTGGCCCCCAGACAACGCATGACAGACTGCGTTTCAAAAGTTCAGATAGAAGTCGGCGACTCAGAACTGGGCACTAATTTTTCCACAGGATAAAGAATACTGCAAATGGCGGGGTGGTGTCCAGGATAACTTGCAACAGTCTCTTTAATGCATACATTCTTGTGATAGGCAAAGGTGGCATTTCAACGCTATTTACGTAGAATCTTTGGTGACTTTGCCTGGGAAGCTAAGTCCAGTGATATGTCTCCACCAGTTGAAACCTGAAATTCACTATGATCCCAGGAAGACTTTAACTACACTGGCCTTTCCCATCCATGCCAATCACCAGCCAACAGAATGCCCTTCAGCTACCACATGGGGACAAGGAATTCTCTTCCCTTACTGGTCATCCATGAAGAAAGAGATCCCCTGGCTCAGTGGAGACTGGAGAGCTTTGGCTCAGAAGGTAGGAGGAAGTCACTTCCCGGTAAATAGGGACAGGCCCACTTACACATTTTCCATGTGTCACAGATGACCACATATAAAAATCAGAGGCTGATAACTTGATCATTATTTGATAATAACTACATATAAACATCAAATGACTATAACTCAATAATCACTTCTTTTGTAGGTATTTTTAGATATTTCCCAAATTCATAAATCAGCACTATCATTTTAAACAAATAGCATTTTTTTTTAAATTTTTATTCTTTGAGATGGAGTCTTGCTCTGCCACCCAGGCTGGAGTGCTGTGGCGCGATCTCAGCTCACCGCAAGCTCCACCTCCCGGCTTCAAGCAATTCTCCTGCCTCAGCCTTCCGAGTAGCTGGGATTACAGGCATGTGCCATCACGCCTGGCTAATTTTTTTGTATTTTTAGTAGAGACGGGGTTTCACCGTGTTAGCTAGGATGGTCTCGATCTCCTGACCTCGTGATCTGCCCGTCTCAGCCTCCCAAAGTGCTGGGATTATAAGTGTGAGCCACCATGCCTGGCCAAATAGCATTATATTATTAACTCAGCAATTTGTGGTCTACCATGACCTCTGACAAAAAAAAAAAAAAAAAAAAAGACCCAGACAACTTTTAAATGGGTCACTGTACTTCCATGGTTTTTATTTTGATCTCTTGTATGTATCCTGAGTTTCAGGTTGTTTTTCATCCTAGCAAAAAACAAAAGTTCCTCCAAACTAAATATATTATGGTTCGCTAAGAAGCCAGCACCAGCATCTTATTCGGCTGTGTGCACGATCTGCAGGGCATGCCACAGGCTCTATAAGATCGCCACTGTCACTTCTCCCAGGTGGGCACGCCTTCTTCTGCTGAGGGTTAATACTTCTATGTGTTTCTTCTTTCTTGTCCTCTAGCTTATTCTCCGGCACCTAGCACCATGCTTGGCAAACACTGCTTGGAGGAGGACAGTTACGAAGAAGGTGGTTCCAATGACAATGATGATGTGCTGGCCAGGGAGGGCACAGGTGGAAGTGGGAGACCATCCTCATCTCCTGAGACAAGGAGGAACCCAGATTAGTCAATCTAGTTTTAGGGAAAATTTCAAGGTGTTCCAGGGGAATATAAATAACAGTTAAAATTAGAAAATAAAGTAGGAAGGTGGTAATTCATCAGACAGATGATGCCACCAATTATTTAACCGGGAAAAAGCACTTACTGAGTTTGTAGCAGGTGCTTTTAGCCGAGACCCACGGATGGGCTTCAGGGGTCTGCAAATCCTGTAACTACACATGAGACTTGGTATATTTGCATTGCTTTGGGATGAAAGTCTTTGGCCTGCTTCAGATTCTCAAAGGTTAAGAACCACTGGTTTTTAGAGATGGATTCTCCCTCCCCTGCTTGCCCCACCAAAAAGAAGTAGGAGGCACAGACCTCCCTTCCTCACAGTCACTCTCAGCCTCATTTGGGTGTGGAAAGTAAGCACAGCCTCTCTTTAAAGATAATAATCAGAGCTGAGTTTTAGATATAGCAAGAGAAAAGCGCATTCATGATTCCAGAGTAAGGAAACATTACAGGACAAAGCTGTGTGGTGTTTCCAGTGCCTTTTTCACCTGGAAAGCAAGAGTCCATTTTCAGGCAACCTGATTTTGTTTTCTTAAGAGGTATGCCTCACATGGCCAAACTACATTAGAATTTGCCTACAGCAAATCAATTTGCAACCGATAATGTAGCCGGTACTTTTCCTTATTAAGGTTCCATTTATTCATTAAAGAGGACTGTGCAATGCTAGAGACGCCGCACACAGAGCTCCCCTCTCCCTTCGCATTTGCGTTTCCCCTCACTATCACCAAGAATGACTTCCCGTTTTAGTTTTCTGAGAATAAGAACATCCCCATTTCTTAAGTTTTCTCTGAGGACTTTTCTCAGTGGTTGCTCTTTTTTCTAATTACAATAGACTGAGTCATAACTCACTCTGCCCACATTTCTAACATTACCACAGTAAAAAGCTGTCCTCGGCTGAGCAAAGGCATGTTCCCCAGCAGCCAGCAAACCCATCTCAACACAGCCGCTCTTGGAGACTCAGGACTGCCGCTGCAGGGTCCTCAATCCTCCATTCTCTCAGTTCTCAAAAGCTGCTGAACATGTCCTTTGTTGTCCATTACACAACCCCTGGAATATTAGCCTCATTTCCCAAAGTAATCAAATTTCTTTCCAGTCCATGCAGGCATGGAACAGCATGCCCAGGAGTTGACTTTCCCATTATGGACTCTGTTTGTGTGACTATGACATCTGCTTCAAATCACATGGACTGAAACTTGCAGAAATACAAAACTAGCCTCATGCAAATTCAGATACTTAAAAAAAAAAATGCTAAACCGCAAATAAAAACAAAAATATCACCAGGAAATTAAACACCGTGGACTTCACTTTTTAAGTGTTGGGTCAAGACACCTGATCATATTTTCAAAAACTTATGCTAAGGATTCCTTTCCACAGACAACGATGTGTCGTTTTGCTTAATGTCGTAACTTCTTTCAAAGCCAGGTCCTCCCGTCTGCTCAGCTGGCAGTTTCTCTGAGCAGAGCTCATGGATACCCCAGGCCCTCCTGAGATTCCAAGGCCACACTGTCGCCATCCCTCACCTAACACTCTACCTTCCACAGCCTCCGGACATCCCCCTGCTACAGCTGGGAAGAGTGACTGCACTTACCATGACTATCTGTGGTCTCGCCCAACAAATCTGAAGGTTCTGAGCTCAGAGAGCCCAGCAGAGCCTATGAACAGAGAGACAATCCACATTCCGTGAAGTGCAAAGAGAAACGGCGGTTGACTGAACTGACCCTGGACAGCACCCACCCTCCAGCTCCTGAGCTTATTTAATAAAATGGTAAATCCCAATCAAAGTGTTGAAAGCCAGAAAAATCACAATGTGAGCTGGCAAGCATTACATGGCTTTAAGCTAGGCAAGAAACTGGAAGAGGAATCCACTTTCCTTTTTTTGAGACGGAGTCTCGCTCTGTCCCCCAGGCTGGAGTGCAGTGGTGCGATCTCGGCTCACGGCAAGCTCCGCCTCCCGGGTTCATGCCATTCTCCTGCCTCAGCCGCCTGAGTAGCTGGGACTACAGGCACCCACCACCACGCCTGGCTAATTTTTTGTATTTTTAGTAGAGACAGGTTTCACCGTGTTAGCCAGGATGGTCTCGATCTCCTGACCTCGTGATCCGCCCATCTTGGCCTCCCAAAGTGCTGGGATTACAGGCGTGAGCCACCGCGCCCAGCCGGAATCTACTTTCTTGATGCTTGTAGTAACTTTTATGAGACAAAATATCCTCCTCAAAGACTTGCTTCATAAAAACTTCTGCATAGCAAAAGGAACAGTCAGCAGAGTAAACAGACAACCCACAGAGTGGGAGAAAATCTTCACAATCTATACATCTGACAAAGGACTAATATCTATAATCTACAAGGAACTCAAACAAATTAGCAAGAAAAAATAACAAACAATCCTATCAAAAACTGGGCTGAGGACATGAGTAGACGATTCTCAAAAGAAGATACACAAATGGCCAACAAACATAGGAAAAAATGCTCAGCATCCCTAATGATCTGGGAAATGCAAATCAAAACTACGATGTAATACCGCATTACTCCTGCGAGAATGGCCACAATCCAAAAATCAAAAAAGAACAGATGTTGGCGTGGATGCGGTGAAAAGGGAACATGTTTATACAGCTGGTGGGAATGTAAACTAGTACAACCACTATGGAAAACAATGTGGAGATTCTTTAAATAACTAAAAGCAGAAAGGACTACCATTTGATCCAGTAATCCCACTACTGGGTATCTACCCAGAGGAAAAGAAGTCATTATAAGAAAAAGATACTTGCACACGCATGTTTATAGCAGCACAATTCACAACTGCAAAGATACGGAAGCAGCCCAAATGCCCATCAATCAGAGTGGTTAAAGAAATTGTGGTATATATACACCATGGAATACTACTCAGCCATAAAAAAGAACAAATTAATGGCATTTGCAGCAACCTGGATGGAGACTATTATTCTAAGTGAAGTAACTCAGGAATGGAAAACCAAACATCGTATGTTCTCACTCACAAGTGGGAGCTAAGCTATGAGGATGCAAAGGCATAAGAATAACACAATGGACTTTGGGGACTCGGGGGAAAGAGTGGGAGGGGTGAGGGAGAAAAGACTACACATTGGGTACAGTGTATGCTGCTCGGGTGATGGGTGCACCAGAATCTCACAAATCACCACTAAAGAACTTTCTCATGTAACCAAATACCATCTGTTCCCCAAAAACCTACAGAAATAAAAATTAAAATAACAAACAAACAAACCCTTTTCCTTTGTATTTCTGGAAGGTTTTTCGGTTTTTTTGTTTGTTCATTTGTTTTTAACTATAATCAGTGACTCAGCTAGGGATGGAAAAAAAGTTAGATGACATATCCTCTCCTCCTTCCCAAACAGCCTGTGCTATAAGGAGGAGACGTATGGGGGCAAGAGACAAAAAGGGAGGGGTGTCCCAGATAGATATTCCCATCAGAAAGGCTAGTTTCAAGCTCAGATTTATTTTCCTTTCGGCTACAGCTTGGAACATGGTAGAACCAGGTTGAAAAGAAGCAGGAAGCTCTTTGTTTCCAACACTTCACAATAATTTGTAAGATGGTCCTGAAAATACCCTCCACAGTGGGGCACCGCTCCTAAATTAGGGCATTTCGGAGGGCCAACTGAGAGAGGTGGAGTGTGAAGTGCTCACACTCAATGCCAGGACTCCATGAGCAACAAAGCCGGGGGCTCTTGGGCAGTGAGGAAAGTTAACTCTGAGAGAGAGGTGCCAGGGAGACACATCAGCCATGGTCCTGCCGCACATCGAGGTTTCTGGAGTCCTTCTTAAATAGCAGGTGCTAGGGGTACGAAGAAGAAGAGGACATAGTTCCTGCTCCCAAGGAACTGCTGCCATGGTGAGGAAGATGTCCAGGTGGATAAACTACCACATGACAAGGATCTAAATAGGGGTCTGGACGGCACGCTGTGGACAGACAGCGGTTGCTCTCCCAGGCCCAGGGATAGCACGGGAAGAGTGCTGCCATGGCCAGCTTCCTCAGGAGCTGTAGCCCAGCCACATTCTGCTTTTTCCCTAAAAGGCTTTCTAATACTCACACGCAAAAGCAAATCATGGGTAATAATAGCAGACGGCGGAAAAGCCACTATTAAATTTGATAATAGTGAGATGTGCTTTTGCAAATCTGGTCATCCTATCACTTTCTCAACGATCAAAGAAGAGCAGTGAGCAAGTGGAATGACCAAGAGTTAGAGCCTTCCCCACGGTGGTCAATACATCCACACACCTCAGTATCTTCACCAACAGCCAAGGCTTCTGTATCCATTGCTATGCATTAAGCCCACAAGCCTCACTCTCGTGAGAGATAACAGCCTGGAAAAAATGCAGCTGTCTTTCATGAAGTTCCTGACCAGGAAATGCAGAGATGCGAACAGAAGAAGGAGCACGTCACCCACGGAATGTCTGGCTTCTAATCCCTCTCCAGGATCTATGTCTGTGGTCTCGGCTTCACCACCTGAGAAGGGTCTACAGATCTGAACTTAACCTGACATCAGTAACTTTACCCAGATTGTTCTCTGAGTTTGCTTCTTTGATTATAATTCTACCAAAAGACTGTCACTGCCCCCAAATCTGACAGCAAATGAATTCTAGTCCAATGCTTGTTGGCTTATGCAAGGTGTGTGTTTTGTCAGCCTATTCCTGTCACCTGTAATGTAAGCCCAGCATGTTCCTAGATTTCTAAACAAATTTTAAGACAAAACTGTATAGGAGAATCAAGGAGAACAAACCTTCTCTTCAAAGGAGAGCAGCCAGTGGCTCACACCTGTAATCCCAGCACTTTGGGAGGCTGAGGTGGGCAGATCACCTGAGGCCAGGAGTTCGAGACCAGCCTGGCCTACAAGGCAAAACTTCATCTCTACTAAAAATACAAAAATTAGTGGGGCGTGGTGGTGGGTGCCTGTAATCCCAGCTACTGAAGAGGCTGAGGCAGGAGAATCGCTTGAACCCAGGAGGCAGAGGTTGCAGTGAGCCAAGATCATGCCACTGCACTTCAGCCTGGGCAACAGAGCGAGACTCCATCTCAAAAAAATAAAATAAAATAAAAATATATAAAATAAAATAAAGGAGAACAAAACTTTCAGAGCAGTAACTCCTTCCGAAATGAACATTGCAGCTTTCCAACATCTAACAATACCCACACAGCACAGGAGAGCACACCTCCAGCCCCACAGAGCAGGCACGCAGAGCCATCAAGCACATCCTGGCCTCACTGGCACCTGTGGCAGTCTCACCTGTGCCACTCTGTGCCCTCTGCGCTGCTGCTATCAGGACGGGACACAGCATGTGCTTTAGCCACAGCTCTTTCCACGGGTTCACACTGCTAACAAATTCCTACTCTGTGAGGGATCCACGTAAAAATGATCACTTTTGGATGAAAGAGGGATCAACAAGCTACCTCCAAAACACCTGCTGGTTGCTAGAATTCAGAAGCCCCAATTTAACTAAAAAATGGTGATCTCTGGGAATTGAGAATGTTACTCAGAAGCATGATGGGAACTGTAAGACAACTAGAAGCAAATCTCCTCTCCTCCCACTGACTCTTCCCTGCTTTCCTTCTGCAGTTTCTTACTCAATGTGCATTGAAGCCAAATAAAAGATTCAGGAACCCTCTTGACAAAGACCGAAAGATCCCTAAATCTTCTAAGGCAAACACAAAAATCAGTAAAAAGGCCAAAGGATTCTCTTTATTTACTAAACCAGAGCCTCCTTCCACTCCAAGCCCAGGCTGTAAGCACATCACAGGCACTCCGATCACTGACCCTGGAGCAGGGAAGCTGAGGACATTCAAATTCACAGTGATCACAGAAGGACAGCCGGCTGCAAAGGGGGCCAGGGGTGGCTCAGCAGCAGACCTGTTTCTTTTGTTACTTGAAAACCATCAATGAAAGCACTATAAACTTAAACCCATTTCACTACCCCCAATGTAGTACATGCTCACTTAATGCTGCCAATAGGTTCATGTAAAGTGCAACTGTAAACGAAATGACATACAGCAAGTCCTCAGGTAACGCTGTTTCCTTCAACTTTGTTTTTGTGATTGATTTTGTCACGTCGTTTCATTTAAAATTACAGTTTCTAATCACATATTGACAATGTTAAGTGGGGACTTACTGTACAGTTAAAATCCTGGCTGGTCCAAAGAATGAATCCTGAACACTCTTCACTTAGGTTAGCAATGATTAATTAATAATAGTTTATAGGCCCGGTGTGGTGGCTCACGCCTGTAATCCCAGCACTTTGGGAGGCTGAGGCAGGTGGATCACGAGGTCAGGAGATCGAGACCATCTGGTTAACACGGTGAAACCCCGTCTCTACTAAAAACACAAAAAATTAGCTGGGCACGGTGGCGGGCGCCTGTAGTCCCAGCTATTTGGGAGGCTGAGGTGGGAGAATGACATGAAACCGGGAGGCGGAGCTTGCAGTGAGCTAAGATCGTGCCACTGCATTCCAGCCTGGGCAACAGAGTGAGAATCCATCTCAAAATAAATAAATAAATAAAAAGTTTATGAATAATTGCTCTATATCATTTTTCAGAATCCAAAGCAACACTGCCCTATGCGTTGTATCAGGCAAACTACCCAACGCCATCATCCATGAGCTTAGAGAACATGTTTTCTCTGACCCTGCTGGGGATAAGCCCAGGTCTTCCTCTCATGGGGTTACCAGAGGCAGCAGTGTGGCATGGAAGAGTGCTTGCTTCTTAGTAATATCCAGGGGCTGTGGACGGAGATGGCAGAAACAGGGTGACGGGCTGAGACCAACTTCACATGCTTTACATAAGCTTCTTGGAGGCACGGGGAGCTACAGGGAATTGGCGGCTGTGCTGAACTTAGTGGCTCCCAGCTTCTGACCACAGTGGCTGAGTCAGAGCTTCAGTGATCACAGACAGCATCTTACACATTTGCAAATGGAAACATCTGCTTTTCTAATTTTTGATGAGAATCTGCCTGGCCAGGCATTTGGCAGTGTGAGGAAAGTGGACACATTCACAAACTCCACACTTAGAAAGGGCATGCCAGGCGTGGTGGCTCATGCCTGTAATCCCAGCACTTCAGGAGGCTGAGGCGGGAGGATCGCTTGAGGCCAGGAGTTTGAGGCCAGCCTGGGCAACATAGCAAGACCCCATCTCCACAAAAACATTCAAAAAGTAGCCAGGTATGGTGGTATGCACCTGTAGTCCCAGCTACTTAAGAAGCTGAGGCAAGAAGATTGTTTGAGCCTAGAAGTTTGAGGCTGCAGTGAGGTGTGATCATGTCCTGCACTCCAGGCTGGGTGACAGAGTGAGACCTTGACTCTCTAAAAAGAAAGGAAAATGAAATAAATGAAAGAGAAGGAAGGAAGGAAGGAAAAGAAAAAGAGAAAAGAAATGAAAAGGGCAGCCAGAGGGCTGCGCCTTCTGTCACCAAGGTGGAGCTCGCCCTGGCACAGGAGACTATGGGGCTCCAGGGTGAGGCTGTTGCTGGATCTCCCAATGAACTGGGACTCCTTGTTTCCCTCTCCAGGTACAAAGTCAAGAGCATGCCCTTTCCATGCAGTGGGAGCCGTGACTATCAGCAGCATCTCCCCATTGATTAGGTACCTCATTAAGGAGGTCCCTGGTTGAGACCATGCTGCTTCCAGCTGCCAGATTTCTGCTTTGTGTGGAATGGGCAGGAGGCGCCTGGAAGCCTTGGGTGCCATGGATGCCCCAGTGCTCGCTGGAGTCTCTGCCACTCCTCTGGCCCTGATAACTGCCTATGTGGACTGGTGTCTGGGCTCCCGCCTGCTGGTAGTCTAGGCAACGAGCTGCAGGACAAGGTCACGGAGCCCCGAGCGAGGTAGTGGCATCTTGAGAAAACCACTACCCACAGAAGGGCTGACCTGCGCACAGACGAGGCCCCCCACCTGTTCCGGTGCAGACCGTCCCAGACGAGTCACGTCTGTCATTCTTCCTTGCTTGACTCACGAGTGTTAGGGAGCAAGTGAAAATGTCACCTTCTATCACTACCTTTTATCTTTGCTTTGCTTAGATCAAAAATATCCTTCAAAGGCCTAATGATTTTGTCAAAAAGAAGAAAAACCACCTGCAAAATAAAATACAACCCCTTCCCCCCAAACACTTTCTAAGCCCAGCAGCTTAATTTTGATGGGGATCAGCTGTCTTGCTTCCCGCATGCATACTTTTAAAACAAAAAAAATAAATAAATATAAATAGCATCTTATTCTTCCCAGGGCAATTTATTTTTTATTTATTTATTTTTTGAGACAGAGTCTCACTTTGTCACCCAGGCTGCACTGCGGTGGCACGATCTTGGCTCACTGCAACCTCTGCCTTTTTGGTTCAAGCGATTCTCCTGCCTCAGCCTCCCAAGTAGCTGGGATTACAGGCACCTGCCACCACGCCTGGCTAAATTTTGTCTTTTTAGTAGAGACAGGGTTTCACCATGTTGGTCAGTCTGGTCTCGAACTCCTGACCTCAAGTGATCTGCCCACCTTGGCCTCCCAAAGTGCTGGGATTACAGGTTTCAGCCACTGTGCCCGGCCCCAAGGGAAATTAAAGTTGTTGGTACAATCATTCGTTTCTATCAAAAGGGAAACTAGCCCAAGGTAATGCTAATCATTAGTGTTACAGATTTTTTGAGAATATTTTTTTCCTTGAAAGACACATAAAAGCAATTCATTTTAAAGTAAAGTGAAGATAAGCAACAACTGACTTATGAATTAGTTTGGTGCCCAAAATTCATTTCTAATTGGCTTATCCTGCACTGAAAAAAAGTTTTTCTATAGAGACAAGAGTACAGAGAGTGTTTTACTCCCCGGATAGCGCAGGGCTAGTATGGAGCTAATAGTTCAGTTCTGAGTCTGAGCCCCCGAGCCTGCAGGATGGGGCGGCCTTAGGAGGCCCAAGCGTGGGAAAGAAGTTTCTGAGGCCACGTGTGGGGAAGGCCCCAGCAGTGGGGAGGAGGGCAAAGGGCGCTTCTCTAGTGTCTGCTATGAAAGTATGACATCATCTAAAACAAGCATCTCAGTATTGGATTAGTATCACAACTTCTCTTAGCTTCTTATAATCTTTTTTTTTTTTCAAATTACGTAGTTGCTCATGTAATCCACTAAAATCAACTCATTCATAAAATGTTTATTCATGGGGTGCCTGCAAACATCACATTGGGTAGAGGGTGCAGGTGAGAGAAGCCAACATCCTTCACGACCGAAGGATTGGTGAAGGCGGGGTACGAGGGTCTTTCCTTGAGCCCTTCAAGATGACCATGCTGACTAGATGTGAACACGCTTCCCGGATAGACGCACACTTGGCTATGTTATAAATTTAAATAACTTGATAAGGTAAGAGGCAGGAAGACCTGAAACCTACGCTCAACAGGCCTCTAACCACGGGGTGTGTCTACTGTGATACACAGACCTTAAATCATAACCAAGGCCACAGGTCCTGATGTGGGGCGTGAAGTGCACTCGTTTTTATTCCGCCTTCCCCTTCTTCCTTAGCAAGACTGGAACCTTGCCCAGTTCCTCCTGCAGCTGGTGCGGCCTTACGGTGAGGTTCTGGCCAGGAGACAGTGGCAGAAACAGTGTGTGGGACTTCTGGGAAGGGTCTTTAAAGGAAGGAGGCATGTATCATTTTGGACTTCAGTTCTTCTTCCATGGTCCAGACTGCAGTGTGAGTGTCCTGGCTGGAGTTCCAGCAGCCATTCTAGACCATGAAACAACCTCAGAGTTGGACACTAAGTGCTGGGAGAGTGGGGCCGAAAGAGAGAAATAACCTGGATCCTCAAGGACTTCGTGGGGCCCCTCTACCAGCCCCATGCTGCCTTCTGCAAACTTGTTTCTTTCTTTTTTTTTTTTTTTTTTTTAAACAGAGTCTCACTCTGTCACCCAGGCTGGAGCGCAGTGGCGTGATCTTGGCTCACTGCAACCTCTGCCTCCCAGGTTCAAGTGATTCTCCTGCCTCAGCCTCCTGAGTAGTTGGGACTACAGGCACGCATCACCACACCTGTCTAATATTTGTGTTTTTAGTAGAGACAGGGTTTCGCCATGTTGGCCAGGCTGGTCTCAAACTCCTGACCTCAGGTGATCCCCCCCCCCCGCCCCACCTTGGCCTCCCAAAGTGTTGGGATTACAGGTGTAAGCCACAGTGCCCGGCCAAACTTGTTTCTAATGTGAGGGAATAACTGCTTGTGGGTTGAAGGCATGATGACCAGATGTCTGTGACTCACAATTCCTAACAGTGACACCCATTATAACAAAAAATCCACAGCGTTAATACTTTCATTATTTCCAATAAGCCATGTCCAAACTAGAGTTTACAGGGTAGAGTTTAAATGATGACACCATTATCACTGTTACTCTATTTTTAAAATAAGCAAATATTCTATTTTTTTTAACAAAAAAGTGTTCTCATAGCTCAATTTTCAAAAGGGAACTTTCTCTATTTTACCAACGTCACAATTATGACCTGTCGGATGAATGGAAACCCACAGGGGAAGTTCACTTGCATTCAGGGGAAAGAGAAAAGCAGTTAAGAGAGAACTCTTGGTTTGGTGCTAATAGTCTCAGATCTTCAGAGAAGTTCAGTGCTGAGAAAATGTTTTTAAGAGCCTCAAACAGCTTGAGGTGTTTAATTTTACTTAGGCAGCCGGGTCTTCTGCAAAAGCGTAACTCCTGGGGGCTGCTGCGGCAAGGGGTGATGACAGTGCGTCTGCAGGCAGGCCCTACGGCGGCAGGCCTCAGGAACTGAAGCTGAGCAGCATTAGCTATTAAGAGCTCCCAGGTCAACAGGCCCCTCCTCTCTGCCTTCAGTCCAGCTACTCCAGGAATCTTAAGCAATCCAGACACTGTTAGATTAGGAAGATGCAAGGTACTTGTTTTTCTTCCCTATGTGTGTGTATTTGTCTTTCTTAGCAGCGTCCCTGGACACTTAGGGTACCCACAAAAGCACATGCACATCATAGTTAAACTAGTGAAGCTGGGAGGCAGGGGGAAATGATTAATATTGACCAAGGCAAACCAGAGCAACCCACGATGAGGGTGAGGTCAGTGACACAGGAACAAGTCTGCGTGCACTGGCAGGGCTGCTTCCCCCTTGGGCCAGGCACGGCTCGGTTCTGGGCTCTTTCACACACACTGTGTGACTCCAGGCCAGGCTGCACCAGGCTGGGCTTCGCTTTCCCATCAGCTCAGCAGGACCCTCTCCTCACAGGGACACTGAGTCCATTGAATTTCTAGCACAGTATTCAGCACAAAGCAGAAGTTCAACAAGTCTAAATGATTTTCCACTTTCCATGCTACTCTAATACCCTTTGGGCAGATGTTTTTAAGTAAACCTATATATATTTAAATCCTCTCTTTTTGGGGGACTGGAGGGAGAATGCATGTGTCAAGGATAAAGACAAAGCCATAGTATAGCACCACATCAATTATTTCCATTGGGCCAAGAGACACCTGCTGTCATTTAATATAAGGCATACTCTTGGCTGGGCGCAGTGGCTCATACCTGTAATCCCAGCACTTTGGGAGGCCGAGGCGGGTGGATCATGAGGTCAAGAGATCGAGACCATCCTGGCCAACATGGTGAAACCCTGTCTCTACTAAAAATACAAAGATCAGCTGGGCGTGGTGGCGGGCGCCTGTAGTCCAGCTACTCGAGAGGCTGAGGCAGGAGAATCACTTGAATCCAGGGGGCAGAGGTTGCAATGAGCTGAGATTGTGCCACTGCACTCCAGCCTGGCGACAGAGCGAGACTCTGTCTCAAAAAAAAAAAAAAAAAAAAGTCTAAGGCATACTCTTTATTGAAAATAGAAGAAAACTCACGCCCGTTGTGCTGAGCAGAGACGGGTATTGGCTTCCCCTCCAGGACAGACTGACCTTACAGAGACAGGAACAGGAGCCAAAGGACAGCTTACTGTCCTGGCTCAGTGCCCTTCCCCTACTATCTCCCCAGCACTGACAGGGTCTCGCTGGATGCCCATTAGTCTTGTCATCAAGTCCCACCAAGCGGATGTAACTGTCACCATGTTAGATACCTGCCCTCTCTACCAGACACCACAGCCCCAGGAGCAGGGGCTGGGAGGAGCATTTCTGTGTCCCCACAATGAGATGATGCGGGTCCCAGAGAAAATTCATGGCCCAGGCTTGTTGGACTGAACGAATGAATGAATGGTGTGCCTCGGAGCAGCAGCTCGGCTTGTGTTTAATGCCGCATGGGACGTCATCGTCACAGTCTTCAGAGCCACGATTGATCAACGCTGATGGAATTCTTCCTTTGGATATCAACACAAACTCCTTAAGGCCCCGTCCAAAATGTGTGACCCCACAAGCATGGAGGAGCTCTGTCCTAGAGGCTACAAAACACAAATCCCAATTCCCCTCCGCACACGAAGTGAGGTGCAGGTATAGAGCTCTGCCACCATTGAGCACACCCATCTCCTTCCCGTGGCAGAGAAAGGTTCTGCTCACGGCGTGAGCCACAATAAAACCCTTTTGTCTGTCTGCTTGTTGACAGGGGCACGAGAAAGGAGAAAAGAATGGGTATTTCAGTACAGCTGGGCTGGCTCGTTCCACAGCCCAAGACAAGCGCCAGGACAGTACAGCTGTGAGGGCGGCTCATGCCAATGTCACAACCCTGCGATGACAAGGGGCTGTTATTCCCGCCACCCTGGCTGTGTGGCTGAGGACCGCAGCGCCCCTTTGTCCTGCTGCCTGGAGGTCTGCCCGGGCTGCTTGCAGGCCAGTACGGCCGGGCCCTGGCCCAGCTTGGCGCTGGCAACAGCTGTTCGCTTCTGTGGTTCAGGCCCTCACAGCACAAAGGCCCGTCAGAGGGGCTGTCTGGGATCAGGGAAGATGGTCTCTTCAGCTGTGGCCTTCATCCCACTCCTGGACACCCCTGGCCAACCCTCTACTGTGGACAACTGGTCGAACTAAAAGCCAATGTACTATGATTTTACAAAACCCCTCTGAGGATACTTGATGTTTTATGGGGAGATACAATCCTAGAAAACCTAGTTGTTTGGTGTATGGCTTTGTTTTACATTGCTGCTTTGGGTTCAAATCATGATGGCATGAGATTTAATTATCTTTGTTTTCCAGACAAGGGCATACAGGGTGAAATACATACTCTGTGTTCTAAAATTGTAAGGTAAGCATAATTGACATGCATGGAGCAACTCTGACTGTAAATCCCTGCTGGCTGAGCCTCACTTTTAATGTCTGATTTTTTCTTTTCTTTGGGGAGGCAGGAGGTATGGACAGAAAGCAATCATTCTTCAGAGAAGGCAGGAGATTCCAGCCTAAACATGCCTAAAGAGCAAGGCACACCTGGACTTGAATGACCCCGACCAGCCACAGGGAAATCATCATGGGAGGGCTGGAGCACTGCCAAGGCAACGAAGGGAAACGGTTTCCACACTCATGGCCCCTCCAGGAGGGAGGGGGGCGGCAGCGCAGAGGTGGGGTCACGGGTCTGTGCACCCTCACCTGCTGCACTAGCCACAACTTACACCCCACAAAGGCTTGGACTTTTTTGTGAGTTTTTTTTTTTTTTTTTTTTTTTAGAAAACGGGAACACAAAAATGAACTTTTTCCATTCTCAAAAACAGAAAAACCAAGGAGAGCAGGTGAGGCGAGGAAAGGTTCTCAGAGCACTAACTATGCAGGTCTTAGCAGAGGGGAAAGACAAGCAAGCCCCACCCTGAGGCCTGGCCACGTGGCAAAGGTGAGCGCTGGGGGTGGCTTCGGTGTACGCGCGGGCAAGGAAAATTGCCAGAGATGTGCAATTTACCTTTAGATACAACAACATAGGCTTGCTTCTGACAAGGACTACTTGAATGGCAGCCATCCTCCAAACCAGAATACTGCTCCATTTAGGAGGGAAAAAGGAAAGTAAAATTTCTATAATTATCAGCAAAAAGCATCAAAAGGGAGAGAATCTGGGAGTTTGAAAATGGCCTATGCCGGAGTGTGTCGATTCACGCCTATAATACCAACAATTCGGGAGGCCAAGAGTTCAAGACTAGCCTGGGCAACAAAGTGAGACCCCCATCTTTACAAAAAAACCACAATTATCCAGGTGTGGTGGTGCATACTTGTGGTCCCAGCTCTTTGGGAGGCTGGGGTGGGAGGACCACTTGAGCTCAGGAGGTTGAGGCTGCAGTGAGCTATAATTATACCATCACACTCCAGTTTAGGTGAGAGAGAGAGAGAGAGAGAGAGAGACTCTCTTAAAAAATGTAAATAATAGCAAAATAAAAATAATTTTTTAAAAAGAAAATGGCCCAGCTGTAACCTAGCTGTGGGGGTTTAAATCATAGCTCAGGAATCACTGAGGGGCCTTTAGAGGCCATCTGTTTAAAGATCCTTGAGAACAGGGGTCGGTCTTGTGGCTTCTGCATCTCCTGTGGGGCCAGGCATTTGCCAAGCACTTAAGTGTTTATTGATGTATGAGAAGGATGGAGCCTCCCGTTTATCAGCACTCCTAGCTGCCATCCTCCAGTCCTGCTGATGCACTAATGTCGTGACCATTGAGGCATTCGGTAAGAAGCTCTGTGCCCTGTATGTTTTCTGTTGTGCTGAAAGGAGTCACATGGCAAAGCTGCAGAACGTGTCCATTCTGCTCCCTAGACTCACCCTCCCCAAATGAAGAAAGACTATCCCCCTTTCACTTCCTTCCTCGTGCTACTCTATCCGGAAAATTGCTGTTGTGTAAACAGATCTGGGGAGTCAGGACATACAATATCCACCTTCTCAGTTGGCCCAGCTCCAACCTCCTTCCAAGGGGCATTCACAGGCATGGCTGGATGGATTTTCATCCGAAGTGTCTGGAATCCTACCATCCATCCACAATTAAACTAGGTCTAATTGTCGGCCTAAAAAACGCTCTATGGATTCTGGGTTAAAGATTAATTGGGGGTTGCGAACATGCTCATGTTATCTACAGGCATCATTAGTCATCCCTGAAACAAAGATGCCTGTCATCTCCAAAGATAAAAATCAGTTTTACTAAAAAATATAGAGTAACAAGAAATAGTAAAACTACAGGTGTATCTCTGGTAAGCCATCAGGTCTGTCTCTAAATCGTCAGAAATGGGAAATGAGGGGTTAAGTTTCTTTCCTCTTCTAACAAAGAACTCTATTTGTTACACTAGACCAGGCGACAACCGTCTCTATATAGAGGGTGGCAGTTGGTTCAAGCTCTACCTTCCTTTCTCAGTTGGATCTATTTAAAGCCTGCAGCAGAGGAAACTTGGCAGCTAAATGTTTCCAAAAGTTAGTATACCACTTCCCTACTTCAGATCACACAGGAGGGCACAGCCCGGGAAGCAGAGATTCCTTGGGTGGGAGGGGCAGGCACCAGTCCAGAGCTCACATGGCCCCCAAGTTCATCAATGTCCCATCGACAGCCCTCACTGGATATTTTTTTAAATCTCACATGTTGCATCTAAAAAAGTGGAACTCACGGAAGCAGAGGGTAGAATGGGGGTTTCCAGGAGCTAGGCCATTGGGGACGATGGGGAGATGTTAGTCAAAGGGTACGAACTTTCAGTTATAACATGAACAAGTTCTGAGGCTCTGACGGACCGCGTGGGTGGTGAACGTGTGAGCCTGACTGTCATCATCAGTCCACAATGTATACATGTATCAAATAATCACATTGTATACCCAGGATAGAGACAATCTTTGTCAATTAAATATAATAAAATTTTAAAAATGTAAATAAATTCATTGATAACAAATTTCAAAGTAATGGGCCTAGTTAAGGGAGTGGAGAAACGAGGCAGGCTGAGGTCTCACTGATGTAGGTTGGCAGAGCCGGCTGAGAGTTTCAAAGCCTCAAGGCGGCCAATCTGGGTCACCGGGATCAAGGATGGTGATTCCATGACAGTCCCTCTACCAAACACAGCTACACGGTGACTTACCCTTACAACAAGCCACATCTACCTATAAAAGCAGGTGTGATGGTCACCTTTCACAGATGAGGAAATGGAAACTCAGAGACATCAAGCAACTTGTCCAAGAACACATATCTTAAAAAGACTGAGCCAGGACCACGATTTGGGCCTGGATCTATAGGACCAGGAAGTTCTCACTCTAACATGCCAGAGAGGAGAGGGATGCCTCCAACACCAGGTGGTTGAGTAAAATTAATTAGCTAATAATCGTTATTGTATATTCTAGACTTTGTACTTTTTCTTTTGTACTGTTGCTCATTGTTGAACATGTTTGGTTTTTCTTTTAGGTTTTCTCTAATATAAAGAAAACAGTGGTTATTTATAATCATTACTGGAGGGTTTGACAATCAGGAAAACATTTAGGTTCAGCTTCTCCGAAATCGATTTGAGATTCACAGCAAGTCCTCATTATGCTGCACCACTAGCATAAATTATTGTATATTTTAATCCTCCATATCCCACAACGTCCAAGAGATGTTGGTATCAATCCTACACTGAGTCAAGACACGCTTCAGCATACGTGTCATCACGTCCGTCTTTGCACAGGTGTCATCACGTCCGTCTTTGCCTTCTCCCAACATGTTTCTTGAACTATAATCAGGACACCACTCCCAGTGATGAAGTACACTTCCAACAAATGACTGCTCATCAAGGTCTCAGCTGCAGTGTTTAATCACACAGCAGAAACCATTTATTTTCTCATATACTTCTCTTTCTTGAAACATCTCTTAATTATCTCATTTACTCCTATATAAAAATGGTGCTCAAAAATTTAATTACAAGAGCAAGATCTTAAGGAGTTGCAAGGTGTGTGTCTATTTCTCTTAGAGACATTTTCAAAAGCCCCAAATTCTATGACTGAGGAAAAATAACTGGATGATGCCCCAGAAAAGGGTAAGGGGTGATAAGTTAACAGAAGCCCATTTCCAAAACTAATTACCTATATATTGTTTCCCCAAAATAAATTCACCTGCTCATTTCATGTCACACTCTTAATGCCTTTCAACCTTTCACACATGGAACCTGAAGAATAGCTCCAGTGTGGGGCCCTGAATATCTGCAGGATGTTCCGAGACAGTAAGATCTGGTAACTGGGGAGCTTTACCTACCCGTAAGGCCAAGTGACACATCATAAGCCATTTCACAGGGGAAGAAACAGAACCAGAGCTCTTGGAAGACCTTCCTGAGGTCACACAGATGTGTCTGCATAAAAATCAGAACGAGGCTCCTGGTTTTCCTTTATTTCACACAGGCTTGAAGTTGTTTTGTGCCAAGAGAGCCACAGTGTTAGGCACCTGCTAGCTCCCAGGTCACCTGCAAGCCCTTCCGAGAGTCATTTCAACCGCAGGTCTGCACTCTGTTCTCTACTTTCTTCTCAGCCACAGCAACAACTACAGCTTCATGGACACTTGATATTGGAATTGAGATTGGAGTTTTCTTTAATTATTATTCTCAACTTAAAAAGCTGAGGCTGAAAAGGGAAGCTCGAGCTCAGCAGATCCTTTCACAGAGAGGCTGAGAAGACAAACTCTCTGATTTCTGGTCTTGTCAGAAAAGATTAAAGTCAAAAATCATGGATGAGGAGACACAAATTTGTCTCCAAAATCTTGCCACTTTGGTGTTATGAAGGTCTTTAAGTCAGTCACTCAGAGCCCTGCCAGGTCATCTGAAGGGCAAATCCATAGGAGCCCATGGGAAGAGACATCAGCCCCCATCATCCCCACTGGCACAGAGTCTCAGGTACGATGCAGGTCCCTTCCAGGACCAACCAAGGACAGCAGCACAGTCTGCAGGGGGAAGACCCAAATCCCCTTGGGCTCTGAGATTGTGCCATTACCTACAGCTTCCAAACACCTGCTCAGAAGTCAGAGAAAAGGTTAGCAGCTGGACAGATTCCTTATGACATGGGCTGTGCACATTCGTCCTTCAGCAGTCTCACCTGGGGTGTTTTCATGATGGGGCTGGCTCAGGCCAACAGACCCAAAAGCAGGGGGACACCCTCTAGGGCTTCCATTCCCTGAAAATAATTCCATGGTCTCTATATTTGCTCTGAACAACGTAAATCAAAAAAAGAATAAAATAAAAACATGATAGGAACTAGAGTTCCACTTTTTCTGCTACCAATTAATCCCAAAGCTAAAAAGTACCCGTATAATACTCAAAAGCTATCACAGCAAAGGCCCTGGATTAGGGACTCCTTGTTGCTAGGTAGTAATGCCCAACCCTGTTGATTATGCAACGGCAGACCAACATCTTGGTTTGAAGATAGGCACTTCTTGGTCAGGGGCAGCAAGGTGCTGTCTGGATACAAGCAGAGGCTGCACCAGCTGTGCGGTCTTTGAACTGGAAGGGGCATCAGAGATCTCCCGCCAACTCCTCCATGGGCAACTGAGTCCAGGAGAGGGGCAGTGATTTAGCCAAGGTCCTGGAAAAGTCATTTGCAGAGCTGCTGTCTAAACCCAGTTTTCTGACTCTTGGGGAGTGTGATGTTGGTCTCTAGACAGAAGAAATAACAAATAGCTTACATGTATATATATACATATATAAAATGTACATACATATGTACACAAATATACATGCATTTCTATATGTATATATACATGTAAGCTATTTGTCATATATATGTGTACATGTGTATGTATGTACATACACATATATGATACATACCCATATAAATTCACACACTTAGAAATTTCAATTCCAGACAAATAGAGACTAATAATCCTGTTGCATTTTTTAGCGTATTGGGCCTTATATGTAATTAACAAATTATACAAATAACTTGGCTGAAGTGTCCAGACATTTTCCATGAATGCCATTTCAAGGCAGGTTCCCTCTTCCAGGTCTCTGTGATTTATCTCATTTGTTTGTTTGTTGGTGAGGGGCTGAGTCACAGAAGCAGCTGGTAACACTTCAGAAACCCCACAAGGAAGCAGCCATGCAGATGCTGTGCTCATCACCCACTAAAGTGTCCCTTTGTCACTAGTCAACAATTATTTATTGAGGAAAAATGAAAGCAGGGATTCCCTTTTTCCTTAAAGAGACAGTGACACCTTTATAGACACCAAAGATCAGTGGTGATCCATCGAGACTCCCTGCTTACTTTATCTAATGCTGGTCTTGCAGACAGTGGGGTACTACATGCTGGGGTGCTGCCAGTGGCACATCTAGTGACAGTAACAGTACTTCAGTGCCTGCGAGTCGCATTAGCTGGGGAGCTGGTGTGCTTCCCACTTCAGTGATTGCCCTAGTGCACAGGGTGGCCCCCTGATGACTTGCTCTTGTAGAGGGGCAGGGGGAGGGCTGGGTGGGAGAATTCAAGGTTATGTAATGCTTACTCTTGATCACCTATTAACAGAAAGCAATGATGGCAGAGGTTCTCTTTGGGTGTTCATATTTTATACTTTTCTTACTGTTTTATATTTTTCATACTTTTTAAAATGTTTCTTAGTTACATTGGCTAACAGCAAAATTATTTTGCATTTCTGAGTAAACAGTAACTCCTATGGAAGATTACCCAGAAAGACATGAAGTCCCCGTGGGACTCGTTCAGCTAGCTGATAAACATTTATGACTGAGCCATATATGTGCCGATCCTACTAGGAATAAAAATTTGCTACCCATATCCCAGCAAGTGCTGCTAGTTCTTCGGGTTACAGCTACATAGATATAGCTCTCTTCTATTACTGCTTTAATGCTTTATGAGTAAGCTGGGATGTCTGTAGCCAGGGCTGGGTCTGGAACAATGTTTTCCAGGAATGCTCTTCACCACGTGGCCTGGGCAACTTGCCCCTGCTGGCCAGAGAAGTCGGGTACGAATAGGGGAACTGAGGCAGGCAAGCAGTGCTTCTGCATGCCCCTGTGGCCCGGGCGGATCCTCAGGGATGTGTCTTCAGAACCCATCATGTCTTGTTTTCTTCTGCCAGAGTGACACCTACTGGGAACTATGGAGGAATGCAGCCCACTCTGCCGATACAGTCCCACTCAATATTCACCCTGGTCTATTTTTGCACAAGGGTAAGAATTTCAACCAGCTTGGATAAACACACAAGTTGTGTGACATAAAGATAAATTTGGCAATGGTTGCTTAGAAACTGACAACAGTGCAATCAATAGGCAGTTTCCCAGAGCGCCCTACTCCAACACCTTTTAAAGTGCCAATCAAAGTTTGCAAAACCATTCATTATATTTCAATATGTGGAATTTCTTGTACCTTGAAAAAATGATTAGATTTTGTTCCTGTTTAACAACTTCTAATTCAAATTCAAAGTGAAAATGAGATTGGACATCAAGAATTTGGACATACTGGTGTCTGGTATCGAGGTTCTTCAGCTACTCAATGCACGTGATGATGGTGATGATCATGATGGTAACAACAGACAATAACACTTATATATTACAATGCCACATACTACGTGTTTTACATTTCTTAGCTCACTTCTTAACAATTTCTGGTCTCCCTATAAAAAGCTTTGTCTAGGCCGGGTGTAGTGGCTCATGCCTGTAATCCCAGTACTTTGGGAGGCCGAGGTAGGCAGATCATGAGGTCAGGAGATCGAGACCATCCTGGCTAACACGGTGAAACCCCATCTCTACTAAAAATACAAAAAATTAGCCGGGCATGGTGGCGGGCGCCTGTAGTCCCAGCTACTCAGGAGGCTGAGGCAGGAGAATGGCGTGAACCTGGGAGGCGGAGCTTGCAGTGAGCCAAGATCCCATCACTGCGCCCCAGCCTGGGCGACAGAGCGAGACTGCATCTCAAAAAAAAAAAAAAAAAAGCTTTGTCTAAAGAAACCACCCTTAGGCACTAGTGTTTGAGAAGGTCAAGTTTAGATTAGGATCATTTACAAAGTGAAGACACAGTCTAGTTGTTTGCTTATTATTTTCTTTTGAGACAGGATCTCACTGTCACCCAGGCTGGAGCACAGTGTTGTGATCATAGCTCACTGTACGCTTGAACTCCTGGGCTCAAGTGATCCTCCTGGCTCAGCCTCCTGGGGCAGCTAGGACTATGGGCATGTGCCATCATGCCTGGCTAATTTTTTTTTTTTAATTTTGTAAAGATAGGGTCTGCTGTGTTGGCTAGGCTGGTCTCAAACTCCTGGGCTCAAGTGATCCTCCTGCCTTGGCGTCCCAAAGTGTTGGGATTACAGGTGTGTGCCACTGAGCCTGGTCGTGCTTATTATCTTCTTAAGCCAGATGAAAGTGCTGTAACATCCAAGCTTGGTTTTCATCACCATGCACTGCTAATATCTATTAATCACCCTTTATAAAGCATTAATCACCCTTTAAAGGGTGGTTCTCTTTAGACAAGGGGAAAAGAGCAACTTGACAGTGAGGAAACCTAATACACCTCAGTCAGGTGATCGAGGTCACCATCAGCAGTTATAAATCACGTTGAAACTATGTACCCTTGATATGATGCACAAGGACAAGGACAATCAGTGACAACCACCCCCCATCGTGGCCTTTTCCAAAATATTCCCGTGTATCCCATTAGCGAGTCTTTGTTTACCCATGGACACTCCCTTTCCCTCAAATACATCATCCTCAAAAGACCAGGCTTAAGTACTCCCTGTTCCGTGAAGCTTTTCTTGTTCTCTAAGGCAGAAGTTATTTCTCTCTCCTTGGTCTATGTGGTTATTTGATCTGGGCTCATGATTTTTCTTTATAAAAGCCTCTGTGGATTCGGGCATAGCCAAGCACCAAGCCTTACTCTCCCAATGCGCCCACCTTAATCCTCACCCATGAATTTCACACAATTAAAGAGACTTAGATTTACTGCAGGTAATCAGGTGTCTTCACTGGATGGTAAGGCTCTTGAAAGCAGAGTTTATATCAATCCAGTTTCTGTCAACTCAGAAGTACTTGTTCCAGCAAGGCCCTAGGGCCTCCTGATAACATGTAGAAATGACAATGACCAGTCACAAGAAGGTAAGCTCTGTTCACCAAAAAAAGTTCCCTACTCTCCTAGAAATAACAGTGCAATAGACTCAGAAATTCCAAGTACTTGATACACAGCTTAACTTAAATCAAGTTTCCAGACACGATGAACTCTAGAAAATAACATACACTGAAGCTGTAGAAGATGAGTTTTATTTATCCAATTTATGAGTTCACAAATTATAAATCTCAGTGACTCCAAGTAGTTTGGGCAGGAGTGCATTCCAAAACTACCACCTGGGTCATGCTAGATGGAGAATAAATCTAATGCTTACTACAGATTCACATTCTCTCTATAATAAGCTGCAAAGAAGACACCAATGAAGCTATTAAACTTCACACACAAAACTGCTTTCCCACGTTCTTAGAAAATAATACAACTCTCAAACAAGCTCTAAGTAATAATCCAAGAAGTCCCAATTATTCCTCATCTACACCATAATTATTATATACTTTATAAACTTCTTTCCATCTACAATTCTGTGTCTTTGACTAATTACAGTGAATTTCTCTGAGACACACCTGGCTTTACTTAATGAGATAGACCATGTAATTTTTCAACTCAAAAACCAACTGATCACATTGCTTTGCACCCTAGGGTAGCAACTGCTATTGCCTTATAGGGCTAAATAACAAAGAGTAGACACTTACAGTTTGCATTTTCTAGCCCATTTTAAATGAAAACAGTGATCTGAAAATCAACAATTTATCTAATATTGAATTCCATAGGTAAGAGAACATAAGCTCTTTAATCAAAAGTAAACCAGCTGAATCATTTCTACAAAGAGAAAAGAGGAAGAGATGAGGGGAAGGAGGGAGAAGGTAGGCTGTGACTCATTTTACTTCCGTGTTATTTGCAATCAGACTTAAAATGTATCCCAAACTAACGCAGAAAGGTAGTGTTGAGGTTAAATGGTTCCACTGAATGGCATTCTTTCCTCTTGCTGATCATCTTTTTAAAAAATTAACTAAAGTCTATAGTTTATTTCTATTTTCTGCGTTTTCACCTAATGTCCCTTTTCTGTCCCAGGATCCCACCCAGGATGTCTCATCGCCTTTAGTCACTGTGTCTCCTTAGGCTCCTCTTGGCTGTGACAGTGTCTTTGACTCTGTTTTTGATGATCTTGACAAGTTTGAGAAATAACAATCAGGTATTTTGTAGAATTCTCCTTGACTGGGATTTGTCTGCTGTTTTCCCTCATGATTAGACTAACTTTAAGGGTTTGGGAGAGGAGGGCCACAGGGTAGAGTGTCACTTCCAGCACATTATAGCGCTGTAACGCCAACGTCAATGTTGGCGTGATCACCTGGAGTGTTTGTCAGGTTTCTCTACCATCAAGCTGCTCTTTCCTCCTTTCACGCTGTACATGTGGAAGGGCGTCACAATGCACAGTCCGCATGTCAGGAGCCAGGGTTAGGCTCCCTCCTTGAGGGCAGAAAGTCTACACAAATTACAAATTACCATTTGAAAACATGTGAGAGTGGAAATATCACTAAAATCTTATTTTTAATGGTCAAAGGTATTGAAATAATTTCTGCTATAATGTTCCTGAATTAGTATTCCCTAAATAAAATATTATTAAAGGGCCATAGGTTATTCTAGCAAAAAATTGTGAAGATCTGTTTGAGAATGTCTTTGGACCCCGAGTCTTAGGCGTGTAGGTATTCATATGGAGAGCCAGGGGTAGACGCTGATGCTGTCTACACATGCAACACACAACCCTTACACACGAGACCTGACCACATAAAGGTGAAAAAAAATATTAACAGAAAAGGCTCCATTTAAAGCTACATTTTAAGGTAAATGCTTAAAATAGTACTACCAAAATATACAACTAGTTTATTTCATTTGACTCCCTTGACCTAGAAAAACACATAAAAACAACTAGTCAGTTACCTTCTGAGTTTTATACATTGCTATGGGCTAACTTTGGACTTTGGCCATAACTTAAAATATTTTTATATTGAAAATTATATTTTTAGTTCAAACAACTGAACTTTAGCAAACAAGGCAAATATAAAAACATTTTTAATGCTTGTACTCCTTATGAAGTATTCCTTGATCTGTTGGCTCAATAACTATTTGCAGAGTGCCTACTGTGTATCAGGCACCAGGGAAGCAGAGAAAGTACGAGCATTCTATTATCTATTCAAACACAAAGCAGACAAAAGTGAGATCATGTGATTAAATGCTAGCTATGTGGCTAGAATAATTAGAAGAAATAAAACATATTGAGAGTTAAAAATGGGCTACACAGAGACACTCAGAGAGCCTTGGATGGGGAGGTCACTCACTAATTAACTGCACAGATGAGAATTTCAGGGAAGAGAAATCGGTTCCACCTGACAAAAGGGGCAGTTGGTTGACATTACTCTCCTAGGTCATAGACACGCTCGCAAGGCCAATCCAGATTGCTTCATGTATGAACAGTGAAGGGGGGAACACGCAGAAAACACACAGCACAACATAGGGTGCCGGGGCAAGGCGAATGTCTCCATGCGAAGGATAGACGCGGTTATCAGCAGTAGAAATGGAGGTTAGCCAGGGAGCCTGCATCAGGAAAGACCTAGAAAATAAAGGTGTCAGAAAACTAAAGATTAATTAAGTTCCACAGCTATTAATGGGAATCACCCCCTGTTCTCGGCACAACTCAGGGAACATCATGTTTCAGCTTCTGATAAGGAAAAAGTGATTTCAAATCATGCAAATAATTATCTTAGAAGAAACACATCCTTTTAACTTAGGATTTTTCTAACTCTGTAATTTAACTTATTTCTGTGTTAAGAGGAGGTTTACAGACATATTTTAAGAATGCCATTCTTCAAAATCTCGTCTCACATCTTCAGATGTTTTTCTGTCACTATAACCAGTGTCTAGACACCCAAATTAAGTACTGTAAACCCAGCCACAACCAAAATGATCCTTCTGCTGGAGCTGATGTGTACACAAGGTCACAAACACGCAAGCGTACAAATATTTTCAACATGTACCAAACAGGAGACCTTTATTTGTAGACAAAAATATTGATGTTGCTAAGTGATACTGAACAAATCACAAGCTATAAGTCTTTATTATTTATTTCCATCTATTTCCCACCCATAAACACTTTTAACTCTGTTCCACGTCTGTACATATTTAGTCTTGACTAGAATGTCACATTTACTAAAAATATAAAATAACAAAATACTAACCTCTTATCATTTTTCAGATCCTTCCTTAAAAATACGCAGAGGATGAGTAAAGTCTTAAATGAGCAACATCATAAAGGAAGTAAATGAACCAGATACAATGATTATTGGTTAGTTTCAACCTAACCAATAATAACTCTAGGAACTTTTTTGTGCAGCAAACTCTGACTTTTTCTTAACAAGAGAGAAATAAAGCCAGGCAAAGGAGATCCCTAGGCAATCCCAAACTGAAGCTCGGTAAAGAACTATGCACACGCACTCACTCGGGTGGCCCATGAAGAGGGAAACGGACAGATCCTAGGTTCTATCACTTTCCCTGTACTGTCTAGAACAGCATCATCTAAAGTCGGGATACAACACGGAAGAAAGAGTAAAGAGTCACAGTCCTCTAGGAACTACCTCAGCCATCAGCCTCTCCCCATCGTTAGGAAGTGGAGGGAGGAGGGTGAGCCCTGGCCATCTATCAAACTGCACCGGGAACCAGAGAGGAGGCCAGAGGGAAGGATTGTGACTGGCTGGGTAGGAGCTGAACCCTCAGGAGCTAAGGGAACCTTAAAGGCATTTTCAAAGATGCATAAGCCCAGGTCTAGAGATAGTGCACTGTCCTTCCAGGTCCAGCTAAGGAAGAGAAGGTCGGGAGGCATAAAATGTAAGTGCCTTGAAAGAAGTGAAATGCAGGCATGCCTTCCAGCAGCCCTGGGATTCGATGATGTCAGTAGCAATCTGTCTGCACTGCCCCAGCAAGTAGGAAGCACAGTGTCATGGAAAGGGCTGGTGGACAGTTTAAAGGATGCAGATACTCACCCTGGCTGGCCGCTGGGAGCTGCAGGCCTAGGTGGTCACTGCACCCCACTGTGCCTCACATTGTTCACACTACTGATATGGCTGGATGTCTGTCTCCTCCAAATCTCATGCAAAATGAGATCCTCAATGTTGGAAGTGGGGCCTAGTGCAGGGTGTCTGGGTCATGCAGTGGGTCCCTTGTGGCTTGGTGCCCTCCCTGCAGTAATGAGCTCACAGGATATCTGGTTGTTAAAGCTACTGGAACCTCCCTGTCACTCTCTTGCTCCCCATCCTGCCATGTGACACACTGGCTCCCCTTTGCCTTATGCCATGAGTGGAAGCTTCCTGAGGCCTCCCCAGAAACATATGCTGGCACCATACTTCTTGTACAGCCTGCAGAAACCATGAGCCAAATAAACCTCTTTTCTTTATAAATTACCCAACCTCAGGTATTCCTTTGTAGCAGTGCAAAAAGAACGAACACCTGCTCATTTGATAGGCCCAAATTCATGGCAGGTCAGGGTCTTCTCAGCCCGTGTCTGCAACTGGTTTCCCCCCCAATTCCCTCTGTTTCTCTCCCTGGCAGAGGACCCTCCTCTGTCCCTGTTGGCCGCCCTCCTACCCCCACTGTGGCACACTCTGTGATGCCAACCTGTCTGCTCAGTAACTCCCCCCAGTTCTACAGAGTTTTGGCTACTTTTCATCTATCCTGTCTTCTCTCTCTTTCTGCAAACCAGAGCTCTCAGAGTACCTCCTTGCTCTCAGCTTATCACACGTGCCCTGGGACAGACGAGGCCTCGGCAGCCTGGCAGGATTCACTCTTTGCTCTGTGTCAACAAGCAGTTCTGGCCCATAAGCATGGGCCAAACGAGCCTGTGCACAGACTAAACACAAAACAGATCCTCAGTAGGACACACAACAGGAGCACTTAATCAAGATGTCTCTATAAGGTGCCCCTGATGGGAAGGTCGGCACAGCTGTCCCAGGGTTGTGGGGGACCCTCGCTGCTGCTCTGTCAGACAGGCCCCCACATTGCTGAGGGTGGGAAGAAAGAGGGTTGCTGTTGGCGCCTGATGACCCTATTTTGCTCGTGGCCGTTGGAGGTGAAGTCAAACATTGGGTCCTGAGGTGAGTTAGGAAGTGGCACTGGCGGTAGGGGTGTAATTTAGAGATGCATAGAAAATTGCTGGGGCGGCACATGGAAGATAAGAAGGGCCCAGTGCTCTGCTATCCCCAGAGGCAGAGGTCAAGCCCCTGGGCTGGGCGATGAGAATGAGCACAGAGGGGGCACGACTGGAGGGTGGTGTGGCCAGCCATCCCTGCCCACGGTGACAGCATCTGTACTCATAGGAGGGGGCCCAAGGAAGGCAAAGAATGGGACATCCTAAACAGAAGTCGGCCCTGCCTGCTCACAGAGGAAGCGACTTGGAGCCAGGGTCTGGACACCGCTCACAGTGGGACTTGGACTTGGAGTCTCGCTCTTCCCAGGCTCTCTCCATCGTCCCTAGATCTGGATGGCCGGGGGGCTGTCAGCCAGTCCCCTCTCATCTTCCTCGGCTTACGTTTTGGCAGGGGCCAGCTCCCAAGGCTGCTATTTCCTATGCCCACTGCGGAAGGCTGCTCGGTGGGACTCATCGCCTTAATGGCATCAACACTGCCAGCACTCATGCCTTGAGCCTTCCTCCTGGCCATCCTCAGGGACGCCTTCTCGTTCTCACAGCATGTGTTTATGACGTAAGCCGTCCAGACACCCTCTAGCCCCTCGAGCTTTGACTTATTCCGAGCCCTCTGCAGCTCCCAGTATTACATCTCTCCACAGACCCATCATAGGTTCAAGAATTTTGTTTTCATCCATCATAATTTGCATAACACCAACCAGTTGAAGATTTTTTTCCTATGCTAGCTTTCCCTCCACAGAAATTAAACAAGCCTGTGAATGAAACCATTTGCCTATTACATGTGAAGTGTGTGTCTGTCAGCTCAGGGCTCTGTGTTTTTTATATTCCTCATGAAGCTGCCCCTTATTCTCCCTCCAAGACCATTATAACATTTTTTGGAACCCTTTTCCATGATAGAACTTACATTGTCATGTTGCGGTAATCTGTTTTCAAGTCTTATGTTAAGCAGATAGTAAGCCCATTGCCCCCCTGTAGACAGCAACTGTGTCTTTCTTCCTGTGTGGGCACGTGGCCAATGCTCCAAAAAAGAAAAAGGTTGCTGGATTAAAATATGCTAGTTGGATGATGGCAGCAGTTCAGAAGAATCCATGAGGCGGAATTATCATCTCCATTATACAGAAGAAATGCAGCTCAGAGAAATGAAGACTCTTGCCCAAGTTTCCCTGGCTTCTAAAGTGGTGGTGCCTGAATTTGAACCTAGTTCTGTTTGATGGCAAAATTGCCTTCTTGACTTGTCTGCTGCTGGCTTCCCCAGAAAAAACAAGGAAGCAAGACAACCAAATGCCAGAAGCTTTAAAATTGCACAGACTAAAATAAGGCTGCCCCAGCTGCATAGGGTGCTGCTGGTCTACGGCACACATGGTCCAGCCGGGGCTAATTTTAACTCTTTGTCTATTCTCTAAGTTTCCTCCCTCTTCCAGCAGAACCCACTGTCCTCTGCTCTTGGTAGCCACGGCCTTTCTATGTCTCACGCTCACAGCTCAGACACTCAGATTCAGTTCCCTTTTTCAGACAATGTTAAAACACAATTATAGATCTGTTCTCCCATTAAAATGCCTTCATGAATAAAATAAGCTGAACAGAACCATCTGGTCTTCCTGGGCCCTTTCCCAGAAGCACCTGATGGACATCCCCAGCACCTTCCATGGGCAGCACCCCAGCTGGGGCCCATGGCAGCTCCACTATCCAGCGTGATTCCTCATCCTTGCACAATCTCACTGTTTCTGAGAAATGAAGACAGCTGTTTTCATTATGGTTTTAGCCTAAACAAAACTCCAACTTCTTATTAAGAATGTTTAATAAAATCAACAGGGCATTTAAACTGCCAGCAGGGAGCTTGGCAAATTACATGCTGGCATGGTGCCTCCCTCTGTGTCTGGATGCAAATATTTCTCATCTTTACACAGCTTTTCTGAAACATCATAATGCCATCTCAACCAGCCCACCCCCACACCACATGCAACTATGACTTTGTGAGGCACACACCGGCATCCATTTGTGACAAGTGAAATGCAACTCCTTGTAGAATCAGCTAGGCTAAGTAGCTGCTTGCTTTTGGGAAGCTGAATATTCAAGAAGTTGCTTTAGGACTCATGAAATAATTAATAGATCCCCATCTTGAGATGGTAAAATGAAAAAAGTATTCCTTGCATTATCCCATCTCATATTTATTAGGTACAAATGATGGCAGCAATGGCCTGTCTAGAATGGCCGCTGCCATGATGCTGGCTGGAGCAGGGGAGGCATGGGTGGGGCCGTGTGCTCCATGGAGCAGGCAAGAGCCAGGAACAGGTGGGAGCCCTAAACCTTTCCAAGTTGGTGGGGCAGGAGCCCCACCCTCCCAGGCACAGCTGCAGAACCCCAGCCACAGCTGTGGACATGGGCATCCTTGCACCCCTGCACTCTTGAAGGCCCAGAAACCACCCCGTGCCCCAGCAGGCTTGGAAGTGCCTGCTCCCGCTGCCTGGCCTCTCCCCACTCCCAGCACCCACTCCGATTTTGAAGCAAACTTGTGGCTGAGCCCAGGCGCTGTTGCAACCTGACCAGGTGTGCACATACTTGGAGTGGCACCGACATCCCAGCCCCTTGCCCTTGGCCCCTTCTGGACTTTGGGTACCAACAAGCAGGGGAAGGAGGCCAAGGGGGTGCTGAAGGTGGCTCAGCCTGGGCTTGCAGGCACCCCTTGGCACCAACAGCCTGGGTGTCATGAATGCCGTGAACAGCAGCAGGAGGCAGACAGGTTCCTGGGTGGAAAGGGGCAGGTCCCTGGTGAAACCCCACCTTCGGGCCAGAATGAGAACTTACGGTGCTTTTTTCAGGCCCGCCAATGGCTGCCTATGGACCAATCAGCATCTACTTCCTCCCTTCTGAAGCCCATAAAACCCCCAGACTCAGCCAGACTCAGGCAGATGACAAGATGACCTGCCTGCAGAGAGGAGCTACCCACTCTGGGTCTCCTCTCTGCTGAGAGCTGCATTTGTCAGAATGACCTGCCTGTGGATAGGAGCTACCCACCTCGGGACTCATGAGAGCTGTACTGTCACTCAATAAAGCACCTCTTTGACTTGCTCACCCTCCAGTTGTCTGCGTACCTCATTCTTCTTGGATGCAGGACAAGAACTCAGGACCTACTGAATGGTGGGACTGAAAGAGCTGTAACACAAACAGGCCTGAAACACACCCTCCTGCTCGCCATGTTGTGGGTGACAAGAAGGAGAGAAGAGAGAATGAGAGAAAAGCTGCAGCCCTTTGGGGAGCCCAGACATAGGAGGAGCTCCCTAAGCCAGGGCTGTGACACCCTCTTTGGGGCTCTGCAGTTCCTAGCATTTCCAAACTTCTGGGTGCCACCGTCTTCCCCGGTGCCCGCAGTGGAAGCCGCTTGTGGTATGCCTGGTCCAGCCACAGCAGGGAGCTGCCCACCCCATTGCAGCCAGCATGCCTGGCCATGTACAGTGGCCACACTCTGCGCTCACTCACTCATGCACCCCCTTGCCACTCTGCGCCTGGCTCACCCTCGACAGGTGTGGGATCTGGGCCAGGAGTGCAAGCCAAATGCAGCCTGCCAGGTCGAGTGGGCAGAACGAGCCCAGTGGGCCCGAGCAAAACTCAGTTAAAGGTGCCACCGGCTACGAGGTTTCCAGCAGGTGAGGCAATACCCTAAGGATCCTGTGACACTGATACAGCAGACGCACAACATTAGACACTGGTGGATCATCTAACAAGTTTAAGACATTGTTTTTACTCTCAAGTAGCTTGTGCAGAAAGTTAATTTTTCAAATAGTTCTAGCTTTCAAAGAAGCCCAGAATCTGCAACTGTAACTTTAACATCATTGGACCCTAATGGATGCTACTCAAGTAAATGATGAAGTGGTACATTTTCTTCCTTCCTACCTCAAAGGATGACTTAATGGAAATAAAGCCAGTAACAGAAAGCAGGTTAACAAAGGGAGACAGATGCACAATTCTCACTGGCACAAGGGCTCTACTTGTCAACGTCGGGGCCCACTGCAATCTTATCTAGCATCGATAAATTTCAAGATGGCAAAAATTACAACAGCTGCACAGTGTCACCTCACCAGCCAAAATGTCAAATGTTCTCATCTCAAGTGTTGTAAATGAAAAAGAAGGGGACTCCTCTGTCAAGGGAGATCAGTGAAACCCCCTCTCCAAGCCAAGTGGCTTTCCGTGTGGCGATTTCATAACCCAACAGAGACACTGCCTTTCTGTGCCGCTTCATCATCTGGCACATCATCACTGACGTCAGCGACAGAATCCTCAGAGATCACCACTTTTGCTAAACTGAGAAAGTGGGGATGGCGGATGGGGGAACCATGTGCCCGACAGCATCAGGCCTAATGAGCTTGCATGAAGTTCCCTGCACACACTGACTACTTTTGTGCCAGGGTGCTGAGTAATTCCACCAGTGTTATTCAGTGATATCACATGGCAGTAGTGTGTGGTATTTAAAAAAAAAAAACCACCCAGGCTGGGTAACATAGCAAGACCCTGTCT